>NC_053409.1:24389475-24634475 GCF_016859285.1 Xiphias gladius
TCTCAATTGCATTAAAGCACATTTAGCTGCAGATTCAATTAATTTTCCATTGAACATTTGTTCACGCCATCTGCTTTTGCCAAATAGAATCAGACCAAATTTGATTTCAATGCAAACCTTTTTTTTTTTTTTGGGATACTTTTTGGCCCCAAATCAGCACGGTACCAACAAGTATCAAAAGCTGCTCTCGCGGCAGCAGTGGACAATTTCACCCGAATTAGGTCACGTTTAAAACATGCATTGGCTGTCTCCATTAGCAACTGACGCTCAAACGAATGAATGACACTCGGTGAACCAGGCCAGACGGGGAAGCCACTGTGAAGCATTTCATCACTCCCGAGTAATTTATCAATGTCAAGTGCAGCCTGGAGGATGTGACCACTTTAACAGGCATTATTTAGTGCTTTGGCAGCAGGCTTCAGCGACCAAACACATCAAATACAACGACGACGACGACGACGACTCACACACACACACACACACACACACACACACAGACACACACACAGACGCACACGCACATCGGAGAGTTTAAAAAAAGAAAATCTTCAAAAACCACAAAAAAAATTTTTTTTTGAAAGTGTGTTTCACAAAAGGAGTTCGGTGTTGTTGACTTCTCAGCAGGGTCAGCCATGACTACCACAACGAGACGAAAGAAAAGCGCTGCCGCAGTGCATTCTGGGGATTGGAGTCAGATATATACACCCATGGAATGATAACGTCCCAGTTTTTTTTTAATTTACACACATTATCAGCTCCTTTCATTCCTGCAGCGACGTCCCATCCCGCGTCTCCCACACTGTGATCCGTGTTTTGTACTGAATCAATACTCCCACTCGTCTGTCTTCATGTCCAGGTAGTTGAGAATGTTCTGGGCAAACTTCACCGCCTGCTTCCGCGCCACCTTGGTTGTCTCGTCGCCCTGCGGGTCGACGGCGTCCAGCGCCAGCAGCTGTTTGGTCAGGAGCTCCTCCAGGATCATGTAGCTCTTGTCGACCCGCTTGCCGTCGAAACCCAGCACCTGGGCCTGGAGGTCCGAGAGGCTCCCCAGGACCAACCACACAGCCCGGTGCGACGGGTGCTCGTTGGGCCCCGGCTGGCGGCGGGCCAGGGCCTCGCGGAGGTCCAGGAAAGTGATGACAGCTTGGACCTCGACGACGGCGCGGCGGCGGGCCTCTCTGATGCACGGGTTCTTGGCCGTGTCCACCTGGTCCAGGTGCGTCAGGAGGCTCTGCAGCTCAGCCTTGGGTCTGAAGCCGAGATCGCCCACCGCGCAGTGTCGCAGGACGCCCTCTCGCAGGTGGGAGACGTGAGCTCGCACGGCCTCGATCTCACGTATGGAGTTGTTCTGCGCCAAGTCGTACCTGAAAAAACAGTTAGATAAGTACTGTAATTTCAAAATAAAAGACAAGCAAATAAAATAGAATCATGCTTCATTTGAAGTGCTAGTAAGGTAGCATAGTAAAAGTTTAGAAACTTAAAAGACACATTCCAAACATGTACAAAAAAAGTAGAAAACTTATGCTAAGCACAGGATTAGAGTCTGCTATTACTCTCAAACTGACCGACTGGTCTTAATACAGCTGATCCCACCCTCTGTGGTTGTTTGTGAACACTAGCTAGCTAGTCACATTTCGTACCAGTATTTGAACGTGCTGAAACACTGGCAAGTTGAGTACAAACAGATAAAAATGTGGTCTTCCCCCATTGCGGACAAAAGCAATTTCTTTGAGGGCCCTTCCCTTGACTTTGACTGTAAAGCCCTGGTTCTACCACAGAAGTACTTGATGATAATGTTGAAATCACTATCACCATATTCCTATAGATATTTTTTCGATGTCAACATACACTCCGTGGCCATGTTATTAGGTACACCTTCGCAGTCTAATGCAGTCCAACACAACGGTTCTGCCACGTGACGCTCGTAATGTTCAGTTTTTGGTGACACTGTCGGAGAAGGGTGAAATCAGTTTCATTTACATACATAGAGGTGCTGAATATTAGGAACACCTCTGAAGACAATGCAGTCCAGGACAACACCATCACTAACTATGACCTCAATGCTAAAACATATGATTGCGTTAACACCTCTATGGAAAAAATATATGTGTGTGTGTGTGTGTGTATATATATATATATATATATATATATATATATATATATATATATATATATATATATATATATATATATTACACACATACACACACACAAAAAGAACATTACAGGCATCATAAAAGTGAAATTTATTGCAGAAAACCAGCATTGGATTGCATTAGTCTGTACAGGGTGTACCTAATAAACACTGAGTGCACATCACATTATGACAAATGTATCGAAATTATACCTACAACAATCAAACTGATGTAAAAATATATTAACTGTGTTCCAGTGTTCGACATCAAATTGATAATTGAGAACGATTACATGATAAGATCCAATCCTCATGGTATGATTCTATGCTGAGATTCAATAATGTCGAATTATCGCCCAGCCCAGGGGACTTGAATCAACGTAACTTCCTAATGTCACGATGAGCCGCACTTTGGTGCATCGAAAACTGCTTTAACGTCAGGCGGGAGTACGTCTGCAGCTGTGCCCAGCCGAGGTGTCTGAAAGCTGCGGGGCGGAGGACGCGGAGGAGGCGAAGCGGCTCCGACGCGCCGTCCAGAGAATCACAATTAAGACGGGGAGGCGAGCGTACCAAAATAAAAGCACAAGTCAAGTAATGTCAGTATAAATTTGGGGTATGTTCAGGATGTATTATTTTAGGGAAAAAACAAACTATGTAGCATCTTCATCTATGTTTTATATTAATTCTACTTTAAGAAGGCAAAAAAAAATTTTTTTTTTCATTCTGACTAGTCTGATAGTTCCAAGCAAACAGACATTAAAATGCTGAGATGTAAAACTTGTGAGTACAAGCATAGACACGTTTTCTATTTCAGTAAGATTTTGTTTATTTTACTTGCTTTAGTGCATACTCCATCAAACAAGCTTGACCAAACGTGTAATAGAAAACCAAAATTAGGGGACAGAGTGGTACTCGAAACAACGCCGGGGTCTGCTGTTTTACATAATGGAGTACTTGGTAGGCGTACTGGTCCTGGAAATTGGTATCGGTGATTCTCTGGTGATGCGAGTCTAATTCAATCGTGACATTGCAGTATGATTCAAATCAAGGTTTCAACAACAAATCCCAGTCCCTCCTACAATTCATTATCTACGCGGGACGTGACGTGCATTAATAAGGTTGCTAAATGTGCAGTGCGTGTGAGTATAGCCTCCTGATCCAGAGGATCAGTCCACGAACAGTTAATCGACGACTATTTTGATAATCGAGTAACCGATTTTTAAGTAGAAGTACATAAGCTTAAATGTGAATATTTACAGGTTTTCTACGTCTTCTGCGATAACAAGAGAAGAGATTAAGAGATTTTTCCTCATTTTCTGACGTTTTATGGAGAAAAATCAATGGATTAATGGAAAACAGTCTGCAGATTAATCAATAATGAAAGCAATCTTTAGCCGCAGCCCTAATCTGCACTACTACATCCTTTATGCCTACCTGCGCGTGTCGTCTCCCTCCCCCTCCAGATCCAGATGTTTCAGCAGCCCGTTAATCTCCTCCACAACCTGTTTCCTGTAATTTCTGATCGCCGCGTTCCCGGAAACATCCAGGGCGTCCAGCTCCACCTGCATCTCCGTCAGGATGCGTGACAGGTGGGCGCAGCTGTCCCTCCCACTCAGGCCCATCAGCAGGGCCACCAGCTGACTGCGGGCCACGCTCACCTTCACCATCACCTGGTTGATGCAGTGCACGGCCTCGTGGGTGTCCCCGGACAGCGGCAGGGAGAGGGTCTGCTGCTGCGTGCGCCCCTCGAGCACGTCCTGTACCGCACACAAGCGCGTCAGCGCCCGGTAACGGGCTTTGCGGAGCGGCACCCTCCCTTCGGTCTTGACCTGGGTGAGCCTCAGCACGAGCTCCTGCAGGGCATCCACCAGCTCGTCGTTTATTTCAGCCACCCCGCCGGCACGTTGAGGTGCCACCACGCGTTCGTCCACCAGCTGCCGCGCCTCGTTGCTCAGCTCCTCGATGGCCAGACGGGACGGATGAGTGCCGTTCTCCTCCAGGTACCGCAGGAGGCCCTCCACCTCCTGGGCAGCCCTCTTTCGTGCCCCCTGCAGCTCCGGTTTGCCCTCCGTGTCTACCTTGTCCACCTCCAGCAGCAGCCGGGTCAGCTCGCGCTCCAGACGCTTGTAGTCGCGGTCGTTCTGTAGCCCGCTGAAGGTGCAGACCTGAGGCCCCAGAGACGCCACCTCCTTTTGGACCTCGTACAGCCGCATCATGGCAGGGTGCTGCGGATTATACGGCTGCTGCTGCTGCTGCTGCTCCATTGGATGTTGTTGCTGCTGCTGCGGGCCGCCATGGTCCATCCTTTTCCCACCATCAAAGGGCTTCCCAAACAGGCTGGAACAAAAGGCGGCATGAAAGGAAGTCAGAACAATAAGCAACAATTCAGAGCAGGGAGAAACACAGCCTCAGTGGAGCTAACATCATTGTCTTCTGGCCAGAATGCCTGGATTATTTCAAAAGTTTTCCATATTTTCACAGCCAACACTGGTTGAATAGGACCTCCAACTAATGTCTGGATCCCCGCCAAAGCGGCTGACGGAGAAAACAGTGTCAGTAACCTCAGCCAAACGTTTAAATCTCCACCAAGTCCAGAGGAATTTACAACAATGAGGTTGGGACATAAATTCTTTTAGCCCTGTTCTCACATGCTACTCAATAGTAAATAATAAATAATGTGGCATTTCTGTTTTTGGCGTCAGGATGAAACGTGACGCCAACACGTTTCAGCAAATCTTCATAACATAGGACTTTTTGACAAAACCAAAATAGAGGTTATGTTGCACCGGAGGAAAAAAAAGAAATCATTAAGATCATGGCCAAAAAAACCAAACCAAAACAGCTAAGGATAAAGCGTTGAATCTCCAGTTTGCAGGCAATTCTGCCAGGTTCAAAATGTCAGAAATCCAGCCCGGGCGCTAAAGAGTCATTAATCACGAAAAGAATCAATTTTTGTGTGTGAACAATCCTCCTACTGTGTAGTCACTTTCCAACTTGCTGCTGGTCTCCAGCAACATTACCACATGTGGTGAGACAAGAACAAGGCCTTTCTGAAAACTGAACCTGTCGTGTGCGATTTGCTGCGGGTTCAGTTTGCAGAAGGTGGTTAGGGTTTGCTCCCAATTCCCCGCAGCCTTTTTGTCAAACAGTATCTGATAGAGTACGACTGATACTGGATTTTTGAAGCCGCTGCCTAAAACAATATTTGAGAGTTCAAATAGCTGATAGCAACGTACCAGCGAGTGGTCATCTTTTCACATAAAACATTGCATTGAAGTTAAACAGTGCAAGATCCGACTAGAAACATGTCTCGAAAACCAGCAGGCAGAGGAGTCTTTTTTTTTTTTTTTGACCTGCTCTTAATTTTCATTAGAGTCCATCTCGGGTCAATCAAATAACGACCCAGCTCAAGACAAGACAAGAACAAATTCCCACATAATGCATTCATATGAGGTTCGCTCCTTATAATCATGCAAGAAAATGAATGAGGTTAACCTACATTTCGTCTCGACAAGAAGAACACCCACATGACAACCGTTCGGAGTATTGCTGTGCGTTTCCACCAGGCTTCTTGGCTGACATGATGGTGATAGCTCTCTAATCCAAGTAAAAAAAAAAAAAAGATGCTGCCTGCCGATCAAGCTTTAGATACTGAAGAGACAAATAAATGCGGCCGACCGACACCCCAAAAAATCCCAAGCAGCTCGATGCATCTCCTCACTCGTGCAGGGAGATTCGGTTGAACGGCCTCATGAATTGTGTCACAGGTGCGTCGAACAGTGAAATGTTTTCCCCGTTCGACAGGACTTTGAAAAATGGCATCAGTAAAACCTTTACTTCTCACTCAAATGAATAACAGGGTTCTTTTTTGAGATGAGACGGATTAAACGATTAAATTATTCTTTTGAGCCAAAAGGCCAAAACTCTGCTAATTACAACTTCTCCAGTGTGAGAATTTGCTGCTCTTCTGTTTTACATCATTTTAAATGGAATCTGCTCGTCTTTTGGACCGTTGGTCGGATAAAACAAGACATCTGAAAATGTTATTTTGGGCTCTGGGAACCGGTGATTTTTTTTTTCACTATTTTCTGACAGTTTATGGACCAAACAATGAACCGGTTAAGTGAGAAAAATAATCGGCAGATTAGTCAGTAATAAAAATAATTGTCAGTTGCCCCCAGTTCTCATGATATGTCAGCGGTGAAGACAGCTCAGCCTCTGGTGATTTACACTCCTAAGTTCATTATGCTCATTAAGCCACAGTATACATGCAATTATCTGTTGTTTTACGTAGGTGGGATATGTCATGGGAACACTAATTTTGTCTGTCTTGGTAGTTGTTTTGTTTCTCTTTGTGGTTGTTTTGCAGCTCGGTGTACTTGTCTTGCAGCCCTGTGTAGTTTTGCATCTCTTTGCAGTCATTTTGTGTCTCTTTGTGGTTGTTTTGTCTTTCGGTAGTCGACTGCATCCCCTCCTTGCCGTTTTGCATCTTTTTGTAGTTTTGTCTCTTCGTAGCCGCGTTGTGTCTTTGTGGTCATTTTGTGATTTCTTTTTTTTCTTTTGTCGTTACTTTGCGCCTCTTTGAGTGACGCTCTGCAGGTGGAATGAATCTCTGAGGTGCTGCCGTTTTTTTTTTTTTTTTTTAAAAACTGCAACCGTACCTCGATACTTACTTCTCGCTGCTGATGTGGAGAGTCTGTCTGAGTCCTGTCTAAAGCTTCCTGTCACAAGAGATCCACACTGGCTCAGATATTATACTAAATACCGCAGCACACCATGCTAAATATTACGGGCAGCCATCAAAGAAAGCCTGAGTTGCAGGTAATACTGTATGTTCTCAAAGCAAAGCTATGCTGCTGTTCTGATTCGATCTGTTTCTTTAATTTGACTGTGACTGTATGAAATGTCACTGTAGCCTCAGTATGTGCCGTGCAGCCGTAATATGAAGGAAACAATGTCAGGTACTGTATTGGGATCGGTTGGCAGATACTTGATTTTAAGAGACTCTGATCAGGATCAGGACCAAAAAACAATCAGGACTTCCCTGGCGACCTATAACAGAGTTCTGTGATCAGATTCAAATCTGATGTTAATAACAGTCACTTCAGACAGAGGGTCTCGCCTAGGGGCCCCCTGACCCCTCGGGCCCCTGAGCCAGTTCAGTAATCCATCCCTGACCACTATGCAAACCTCCGGTCTACCGCAATGAAGAACAACCTGCAGCACTGAATTCATCAACTATGGAATTAAAAAACAGAGATAAAGAAAAAAGAAATAGAGAGAGTATTCTTCCAGTCGTTTCCCAGCCTAATATCAAAGTGAACTTCCTATTTCTGGAGGGGGAACGGGAATAACGGGTTTCAGTTTTTGCAACAGTGCATGGCTGGGGGGGGGTTGCATCGTGAGACGGGCTGTCATTATGAGCCGAGGTGCCGGAGAGCCTGATGTGATTGTGGCACATGGATGCTGCGGCCCACAATATGACGTTCTGTTATCCACGGCGTCAATAACACTTATTAGAATAGACAGGATTAAGTATCAGCATTCCCTGAAGTACTTTTATGTAAGAGGGCGCCGGGGGTTGGGCATTTCCAGAATAGTGGATGAATGCACGCCGGGCCAGAGCTCACAAATCTGAGCATTTATTAGGATAATCTCAGCGGAATCCACTCCAGCATGGCAAACACTTTCAACCCTTAGTTTCACACAAGGAGTGGCGCCAGAATGAGAATAGGTTTGCTGGTGGGGGACCAGTCTTCCCTCCCGTGAGTCACACGGCATGAAGCCTGTCTGAGCTGGAGGCAACATGCATCTGGTCGAGCATCCCCTGATCAAATCTTCCCCCTAAAAACCCGATCGGGCACCTTCCCCGGCTCCTGGTTGCCTGCACCGGCTTTGCGCATTATGTCAGCGCGGAGGGGGAAAAAAAAAAAAAAAAAAAAAAAATCGCGTTTGGCCGGCTGAGTCTGCCTCGGTGAGAATATGCAGCATCACCACAGCGAATGCCTCACCTCCAGATCTCCCAAAACCGCCTCGAAGCCTCCTCCGGGAGCTGTCAGCTGCATCCTCACACACACACACACACACACACACACACACACACACACACACACACACACACACACACACGCCTTACTGAATCGTTGAGCTTCCCTCTCACCTTTTCAAAACTCCGAACACATTCGCGCACATTTTGACGGAGGTCTGTTTCCATCAGCCACAGCAGGGCGGTTCGTGGAGGACGGTGGCATCCAAGTGGCTAGTCCCAAAATTCAGGGGCGCCCTCGACGGAGGCGGCGATGCTGCTCCGGTCAGCTTCGGCACCAACCGCCCGACTGACTGACTGACTGACTAACTGCGGTCGGGCTGGTGTCGCCCCTCCCACAGACGGTCTGAGGGGGCTTCCTCCGCCGACGGTTCGCTTTAAAACAACTTAGTTTACAAATTTATACATTACTGGTCCTTAGAGGCGATTTAAATGGACGTTTTGGATCCGGTAAAGCAGGAACAGAGCCCAGTTTTCCCACGTACAGTTCTCTGTGAATGCCATTGTCTCCTTTTCAAGCTAGGCTACGGATGATCACCTGACTCTGCCCCACCTTGGCCAAATAACTCCAGCTTTTCGGGGTCTGAATATATCAACACCACCTCGACAGTTTTATAATTTCATCCTTACCTGCATAGCCAGCGTACAGCCATCTGAACTGTTGCGGAAAAGTGCGCACCTCCTCTGATTAAAGCTAAACATTAGCCTACCTAGCTACCTTCTTGTAGTTACTTTCCTGCTCTCGAGTATGAACTAACACGGAGTTTCTCTTTGATTAAGAAAGTTGAATTAATGCCATTCATTGGCCTTTGCTTGACTCGACAAATACGTGATGTGAATATACATTTGAACGGCGAACAATACATTCGTATGGACGTAGAAAAAAATATATAAACGAGTTATCCAACGGGTGATCGACGTAACTGTTTTTTTCACACACAAAGTTTTGGTCGTCCAACATTGGGTGCGCGCCATTTCTTTCATGCCGCCGTACCGTTTGTAGCGTAGCGGCAAGGGCGGGGAAGTTGATGGAAGTGCAGTAGTACGAAGTACAGTATTGAGGTACTTTCAACCTACTAACTTGAGTGTTTCGTGTTTTTCCACAGTTCAGAGGGAAACAGGGAAATATTGAATAAAAAAAGTATTTAAAATGGAGTAATAACACTTAGCCTTTGTCTGTATTAATATAAAAATGAAATGTGCTTTATATAAGAAAAAACTGCCTTGCCTCTTAAGAAATATAATAATAGTACATTATGCAAAAATACTGTGTAATATATACATAGTATAGTATGATACAGTACACTATAATATATGTAATATAAAATCTAAGGCAAAAAGTAGTAACATAGTTTAGTATGAACATAGTATATAATAACAAATATGATGTATATAAATATGTATATTAAGTTCATAAACTACGATGGAGTCCTTGATTGGAGTCTTAGTCTTACTTTCTTAAAAACAGAGAAAGAAAATCTGCCAGTGCTGTGAGAATATTTCAACCTGTTTTTCGCTGCAAATGTTGCAAATACTTTCTAAAATCAAATTCAACATTTTTTTTTTTTCATTTTCCAGGACTCCACCTGCCTTATTCTTGTTTCAAGCTACAGACGCTCATATACAGAAATGCATCTATTTTAAAACAAGTTGATTCAAATTAAATACGAACAACAAATATCATTACTGCAGTGGTATATTTTTAAAATCTGGTTATATACATACACACATATATAGATAGATATATATATATATATATATATATAGTGAGTAAAATTAGATCTAGCGCAGCCTGCTACAATGACAAAATGACAAAATGCTCCTTGCGTGTTAATGCGTCAAAACTAATAATCCACTAGTAGTATGATATATAATACTGTAACACTGACAGAGCCTCTTCTTGGCTGCAGAGTGAGAACTACGAGTACTAGTCTCGCTTGTAAAAGAGATATAATACATGTCAAAAGCTCAAGACTTTGTGGTTAAATAAAGGTTAAATAAAGCTTAGGTACACTTTATATTTACCACTTATTTTATAGTATGTTATTCATTAAATGTACATCTTATAAATGCCATTTTAATAATAACGTGTTACCATTATTACACTTATTATGTAAAATACACGTGTACTTAATGTAAATGTAATACAATTTAAACGTATGTATAATGTAAATGTACGTATAATGCAGAAGTTTAACTTGTAAGAGAGTATTTTTAAATAACGGTGTTACTTTTACTTAAAAGATAAAAAGATGTGGATACTTCTTTCTCCCATTGCCAAATTGAACAGAAATGTCCCCGCCCGACCGGCTAAATGCGGGGCGGTGACGGTTAAAATTTCGAGCGCACCGAGTTTCCGCTGCCGGAATTCACGCGACAGGACGGGAGGTTGTGAATAGAAGGACACGGGCTCCGTGAACTGAGGCGTGGGCCGGCATCGGGCACCAGGCAGCGGGCTGCGCGGTTCTGTATGTCGGCCGATAGGTCTCTTTGAGACGCCGTTCAGTTTCGGTTCGTTTTAAAGAAAAGAACATGGCCTCCCGAACAGCAACAACGGCGGCGGGCTGTTTAACGCGGGGGAGTTTCTGTCCCGTCGCCCTCCGCGCCCCCCTGCGCCCCCGGAGCTTATCGGCGGCGAGCAGCCGGCTCTGCGGCTCCCAACCGGAGACCCAGCGGCACAGAAGGCCAAAGGTTTGGACGCCGAACTCGCACCCCGCTATCAGGCACACGGACGCGTGAGCATCACGCCGCCGCTGCATCTGTCTGCGTCTCTACACATTATGCAGGATGGCTGAACTCAGACTGTCATATTATTATTATACTGTGCATTATATTATTAATTTGTTATTATCGATATTTAAGTTGCATTTGGATGTTGTAGCTGGCCCCTTTTTTGCTATACAATGCATCATATTTTATATTATATATATATATATATATATATATATACACACGTGTGTGTGTGTACACACACAAACACACACACGCAGTTAGATATACGAGTATTTGGACAGTGACGGTTTTCGTAATTCTGCCTCTGTCCACCACCACGACGCGTTTGAAACGAAGCCATCAAGAAATTCAATATTCAGCGTTTCCAGCTCCTTTTTTTCTTTTTTTTTTCTATCACTGTAAATTGAAAACCTCTGGGTTTTGTTCGGTCGACTGGTCAAACAAGCCGCTCGAAGCTGCCACATTTTGGGATCTGGGAGACTGTAAAGGGCGTTTTTCCTCTAAACCTGTCGATGTTTTTGATGGCTTAAGCCTTGTTTTCTGAATTAATTGAAATGATAAAGAGAGTCACCAGTGGGGGGGGGCACACCGAGAAGAAAACTATGGCTGACGAATAAACGTACTGGAGGGAGTAAAAAGTTCAGTTTCGCTCCCCCCCTGAAACGTAGTGAAGTAATAAATAAATAAAGTAGCGTGAAATGGAAAAAGTGCAGTGAGGAATGCGGGACTCTCAGCCGCACATCAGAACAGCACCTGAGTAGACTTGGTCAGCGTATCGGCGCATCGATGCATTATTGTCACCTGAGTCGTGGACCGAGAACTCAGACCGAACCGTGTATTCTAATCATTGCGTTTCCGGGACCCTGGTGAGTTTCGGAATCTACCTTTTTTTTTTTTTCTTCTTCTTCTTCTTCTTCTTCTTCTTCTTCTTCTTCCCCCCCTCTGGTCTCCCGAGTCCCGGAGCGTGTTCGGGTCCTCGTCGCGCAGCCCCGGTTAGAGCCGATTAAGCGGTTTACCTGCGGGGTGGGGGCCGCTTTTTAAGCCCACGTGAGCGCGCACGCGCGCGCTCGCGCGACCTTTGCACCGTCGTCGCCACAAACCGCTTTTTCCAGTCAGAGTTGTTTTTGTTTTGTTTTTTTTGCCCTTCTGACACGGAGTCTCGCCGAGGGGGCTCCACCTGCCCCTTCGGGTCCTCCCCAGACCCCCCCCCCCCCCCCCCAATCTTAAACCCGACCGTAGCGGGTTTTTGCATTTTTAAAGGGATTTCGTGGCGTAAAGACAAACAGCCCGGGGACGGAAGTGCTGGCGTCCAGGCGCGGCGCGCAGAGAGCGGGTCTCTGGAGAGGGGGAGCCGCGGTGTGGCGAACGGCTCAATGTGGATCCAAAACTACGACTGAAGACACGAAATAGTCTTTTCACTCTTGTTTTTTTTTTTTTTTTTTTTTATCTCACTTGCATATTTTTCATTTGTTTGTTTGTTTTTGTTGTAGGTATTTCCGGATGTTTTACAGGAACGAGCGTCTGGTCGATTAGTTCGGGCAGAAACGCCACGAATTTGCCGGTTCCGCCCCCCCCCCCAGACACGCGAGGTCCTCGCTGCTGTTTTCTCTCGTCCCTCCCGCAGTAAACTGAACGTCTTCGGCTTTTTGGACAGTTGGCCGGGCAGAACGAGACGTCCCGAAACGGAGGTCGGAGCGTTTCCACCAATTTCAAACGTCCTCCGAGCGAAGCAAACAATCGGTTAACGGCACACGGACTGCGCCGGTATGGCGCCTTTCCAGTCTCATCGACCACTCGGAGAGCTTCGCACCACACGTCACGTTCACCCGTTCACGGACACACACACACACACACACACACACACACACACTGATGGCAGACGTCGCAGGGCAGTTTGGGGTTCAGCGTCTTGCCCGAGGACACTTCGACCTGTAGACCGGAGGAGCCGGGGATCGAACCCCCGACCCTTCCCGACTGATCGAGAAAATACTCGGCGGATTAATCGATGGGCAAAACGGGCGATGTTCAGCTCTTCCTCAGGACGGATCCTGCTGACGAAACGGCGTCGCAGCAAAAAAAGCTGAAGTCAGTGATGCTCTCTCACCTTCACGCTCCCAAGCAACAAGGCGTCTCACCGTATCTATTTATGTTTCTCTTTCTCCTCCTCTGCGTGTGCAGCGATCTGCCCTCAGACCAGCGGCCAGCCCCACGCACGACTGGATCGGTCCGCCGAACCCGCTCTCGAACCTGCGGCCGATCGTTTACCGCGTCCCCGAGGGCGAATCGGAGCTGGAGAAACGGCTGAGACGCCTCAGGCAGGAGACGGAGGACTGGAACCACGACTTCTGGACCAAGCAGAACGTCACCTTCAGCCAGGTGAAAATGTTTTTTTGTTTTTTTTGTTTTTTCTTTCCCCAGTCAGAAGATGAACCCCAAGTGCGTTTTAAATGTGCCGTGAACGGGCCGCCTGCGCGCTGCCACGGGGAGGTCGGAGGTCAAGGAGGTCAGGAGGTCAGGAGGAAGGTCATTTTTACTGGGGAAAAGTCTGCTCTTCTGCACGGATGTCATGTTTGCGGATAAACAGCTTCAGGTTATTAGGAATAAATACGAGATAACATACAATACAAAGAGGAAAAAAAAAAATGCTGTCCACATGAGGAAAATGACATAATTTAAAGAAAAAAAAAAAAAAAAATAGTGACTTAACTTAAGCCTCTGACCTCTAACCAGGCGGGGGCAGGAAAGTTCTGTAGGAAAGTTCTTGTTTTCCCCAGCAGGGAGCAGCATCACACAACAACCACACATTTTTTATTTTTTTTTTTAATCTCACAACGTTGGCCGATATTTTCAATAATATCGGCCATTGACTCTGTTTCTTACACAAAGAATTATGTTCAAAATTTAATAAGGAATTAAATACCTTGAGTTTGACAGTATTTAACACTGATGATGATGTAAAAAACAGATTTTTTTAATGTTATTTTATGGGAATGTGTTACTGTTTCAAAGCTTTTGGGTTGGATGTACAGCACAAAATCGGTGTTAAGAAAGCTACATAAATTAACAGCAACATAATACATGGTGGTGATTTTCCGTAAAGCGGGCGATAGCATCACTCCATCCATTTAAACACCAGTCTCATGCACCTGTTTAAAACTGCTTCACATTAACACGGACCCTCTGGATAAGCTCAGTGCTGTATGGTCGACCTCCTTTCCATCTTTATCCTGAGGAGAGAGAGAAGGGAGTAATTGTCTTGTGTAAATATATAATAGAATATAATCTATAATAATATAAATATAATATATTGTATAAATATATAATAAATACAAATATAATACAAAAAAAGTTTACAAGTTTTGTGACTTGTTTAAACTCACTAATTTATTTATTTTTTGAATTGTTGATTTTATTGTCTCTATTAGATATGGGCCATTGTGTTTACCGTCGGATTTTAAAAATCTATAAAAGGAAATTGAAGGTAACGCACTTCCATGCTCTCTGCAGGAAAAGGATGCTTTCATGAGCTCGCAGCTGAAGACGGAAGGCTTGACTGCGCGTGATGGGCACGGTGAGCACGCGCAGACTCTGCCACACCTTTTTCTGCCGTTCGCAGGTTGGACGGCGTTGTGCAGAAAACGACGCCTGCTGCGAGGACGTGAAGTATGACGCTGTCTTCTCTGTCTTCTTCTCTTCTCCCTCCCACTCAGGACACCGGCGGACCCTGAACAGTGAAGAAATGGCCGTGTTTTACAAGAGCTTCCTGGACAAAAACAGAGAACGACACGCAAAGTACAACAGGTGAGTTGTTTTTGCAGCTGAGTCCCTCCCACGGTGCCGCCCGGCGGGCGGGTGCATCTCCCACCCCCGGGGTGGCGCCGTTACATACCGTCCCACCTGGCGTACGGAGAGCGGCGAACATTGCGGGCGCTGAAGAGCTTTCTGTGAATTAGCATTGCAGAGTGGCTGATTGTCTTTTAGGTCAGTGAATCCTGCATAAACAAAGAGAACTTTTCTGCCCACACACACAGAGGCACATCAGCTCTGCTACTGCTTTAGTTGAGCTTTAGTTTTTCTTTTTTCTTCTTTTTTCCTTTGCATGGGTTGTAAACTCTAACTTTTGATTGCGTGACTGTGTCCTTGTTATTCCTGGTATTGTCTCAGGTTATAGTAAATCAATTCCTTTTTTTTCTCCCACCAGGTGTTTTTGCTTTCTTGGCTCAGACTGTTTAATGTCTTTATAATGAGCTTCCAAAAAAACAGATGTTTTTTGCATTGTTGCTGTACAGTGAAATACTTTGAAACACTATGTCCCTGTTTTATCTACATTCAGTCCCGCCGTCTGCAGTATTGTTCATGTTAAAGATTGCCGGCCTCTTTACTTTTTTTTTTATTTTAACTTTTATCTATTGAATTTGATCAGAAGCCTAGATCAGATGAAATATCTTTGTCTTAAGGCATCACTCAGTATAAAAACAAGACTAGTCGTCTAGTCTGTGACGCATCTAAAAAATGGTGTCAAAAAGTTTTTGCTGAGCTGAAGTCGACGTCTTCAGACGTCTTGTTTTGTTCGATCAAAAGTCTGAAAACCTAAAAAAAAAAAAAAAAAAAAATTAAGTTTACAGTAATAAACATCACAGAAAAGCAACAAATCCTCTCCCACAGGTTGCAGTGTTGGATAATCTGTTGAAGCTGTTAAGTCACACTGTATCACCCGGTTTATCTTGAACATACTTCCTCTGATTATCTCCCCCCCCCCCTCCTGTCATATCCAGGGAATGGTACCGACGAAACTTCACCATCACCTTGCTCATGGCCCGAGTCGCCCTGAGCAACATGTGGAGGACTGTTAGACACAACAGCAAGAAAAACCGCTCTCCTACCACCTGATAATAAATAAACTACTCACCCACCCTCCTATTAAGAGTTTGCATTTGTTTTTGGAACATTTCGGTTTGCACTTTTGTTATCCTTTTGTACTTGTGGCCAAGAATTACAAAATGGCCGCTCATATTTGATTGAGGTTCGTCTCTTTTCTTTCTGTGTCATTTAAAAAAAAAAAATCTTATTTCTGATGTGAGGTTCATTCAATCAAATCCCTCAGGTGCATATATATACAGTATTTTCACTGCTCACTTGGAGACAGACAGTCAAATAAAGACGAGCTGTTGAGTTGAAGTATTCAGTGTCTAAATCTTTCTTGTAATTACTCTGGGGGGGGAAGTCTTAATCTTAAGGAGCTTCCCATGCAGCTGTGAAGCGTGTTCACAGCTGCATGCAACGGCTCAGGTGGAGAATTTCTACATTTTTTTTTCTTGAAGGATGAGCTGCCTTAACTACCTGCGTGTGACAGTAGGATCAAGAGACTGAAACAAAGACGGTCAGCGCAGTGTCCCATGCAGATATATGGATGCAGCACAGAAGGACATGCACTTGTTATTGGACAGTTTATTTCCGTCCACTTCTCTGTGTCTGCTTGATGCAGCCGATCACCGATTCGTTTGATATTTTGGGTCAAATAAATAAATGACGGTGGGGCAGTTTGGGGTTTCCTCTGCCACGGCGACCCAAACATGTTGGAAAAAGTGTTGTATGTTTTGAGCTTTAACCTACAGTAATTTCCTTCTGGCTGCATTAGATTCTGCAAACGCTGGTGACATTGGTCGTTCTGCCTCTTCTGCAACAGGTGTCTTCCAATTTAATTGTGGCCCATTCGTCCAGGCAATATGGAGACTAGAGAAAAGCCATCGAAATCTTTTCGTCACAAGTCAGGGGGTTAGTTTTCTACCCAAAAGAGCTTTTTTTTGTGTTTAGACTTAAGCTCCAGTGGTATACAGCATATACAAGGCTCTTTGTTGTCATCTCATCACAGTTACATTTATACTTATACTTTTATGCTTTTTACAGTGCAATGCTGCATATGATGACGTGAAATTGCATCTCCCGGGGCTCTGGTGAGAAAACGTGTGTAACTTTACACTTAGCCCATACAAACACTAGCTACATATATGTGTGTGTGTGTGTGTGTGTGTGTGTGTGTATATTAAAAAAGCCAGCGATACAGTAAAATAAGATGAGGGATACCCTCACAGATGCCCTGAAGAAGACACAGCAACAGTCAGTGTAGCAGAGTAAAGTTCAACAGCGCCACAAGGCACAGACCAGAAACGATCACACAGTTGAATCAACACATCTCTAAAACAGTTTCAACAAAGTAGGATTCACCGCAAGACTCTGGTAATAGACTCACTTTCAGCTGGGTGTAATAAACTGGCAGCTGAGTGGCTTTTAAATTTGCCAAAGCTTGTGATTTTTCTGCAGCAGAAGGTAACAAGCTTGAAGGAACAGGTGAGAGCAAACTCTAGTTCTTTACTTTACCTGCTTGTCTGTAGGCCTCGGGTCTGACCCTGGTTGCCTCTTCATGCTGACTCCAATCTGAGCCCAACCAATAAGTCAGCCGACAAGTTACAAGAAATTACAGTATGGAGATGCCAACAAGTGTCTAAGGTAAAGTCATGCCTTTACATTACAAACAAATTTAAGGAATCCCAATTATTAAAAACACCTGTTTACATTTTGTGTTCCTGTGATAACATGGAAAAAGTCGTTTCTGTTGTGGTGGAAGAAGTTTAACTTGATCCTTTAACTGTTACTGAAGTAAAGACAATACCCCATTACAACTGCATTCAAAATCTGACTAAAGTAAAAGTATTAATGAGACAGAAGAACGCCAGTGTCATATTACCACGTAGCATAGTATTGGATTATTATTAAAAGGCTAAAAACCTGTTGGGCCTTTTTTTATCTCTTTAATTCGTAAGGGAGACCTCTCCAACGGAGATGCTTAATAGGCTCATTAGAAAATTTAGAAAACCCGAGACCCTTTACTACAGTCGCACTAACATTTCCAACTGCAAACCTGACAACTCATTAGAAAGTGTGAAACCCTGAGTACCTACTAATGATTTGACAATATTTATAACCGCATTATTACCAAGCAGAAACACACAACCGTGTTATTTCCAAGACATCTGGTTTAAACAGGGCACACCGATGCAAGAGAGTCTTTATTCAAACAGCTGAATGGGAACTTCTTCACTCAAAGGTGTCACAAAAACAGCTGCTATCGTGAATGCTGCATGCAGATCAACAGCTACAGTCAAACTCTATGTATAAGTTAATAAACGGTTAAACCACACTCAGTCTGCAGTTGTAAATGTAAATAATCAGTTCATGGATAGAAATCGCAGCCCTTTTCCGTAGTCCATTGGAGAGGTCTCCCCAAGTAATTAAACAAGAAGTGCTGGAGGAGGATTTTACACAATCTGGCAACCCAAAAGTTATTAGTATTAGTGGTTTTTTAACTGACCCATAAAGCATTAGTAAATGATGCATTGGCAGTTAATAAAGCCATTAAGTAAGCCTTATAAACCTTTTATGAATGGTGCCTTATCAGAAAGTGTGTACCTAATAAAAAAAAAATACAAGATGCATCGCAAGTACTTTTTGTTTTTACGGTTCAAGCATTGCGTTAAATTAAAATATAAATAAATAAATAAGGCCATAAATCTGGCCGCTCGACTCGCGCCACAGCTTCCCCTTTAATCCGGGCAGAGGTGACATCATTACCGAGGAAGAGCCGGTGGGGGGGTGGGGGGCACCGGGTAACGCCATTTTCGCGCAACGCGCAGTCAAGTCAGTCATCCAGCCAGCGGACCAGCGAGCTGTCATCTTCGCGGGCGACTAGTCGACCGTCTGTTTAGCCCCATGAAGCCGCCGTCGCGTTAGTTTCGCGGAGCCGTTCCTGCCATGGAGCCGCGGGAGGGACGGGCTTTTTCCTGAATGACTCAGACTAAAGCCAGCGTTTTGACAGATCCTTGGCTAGCTATGGAGCTAGCTGCTCTCCACTAACGGCGGTTGATGCGGCGAAGCCCAGTCGGCGAAACAAACCCCAGGCAGTTTGGGAATTCAGTTTTATGACTCGTGTAGTTTTTTTTTCTTTTTTTTTTTTAAATATACTTATCGCCAGACGTTGTCGGTAAAAGGAACAACAACTCCATTTGAAAAATAGCCGAGAATTAAAAGGTGAAAGAGGCGAGGAAGAGTGGCGTTACAGTCTAGCTACATTGGCAACGGATGTCCCAGAGAACGGTAAGAATGGCTCCGTGTATTTCTTGGAACGGTCTCAATAGCTAATTAACTACTTTCAGAAATGTTCATGTCGCGTAAAGCGTTTGTTGAAGTATCATTCAGTCAAACCTCAAGCATTTGAATTATATCGTTTGGGCACCCCTGTTGTAAAGAATCAACCCCCCCTTCCCCCCTTTTTTTCTTTTCTTGTGCGGTTGGTGTTTACGTTCATTTACGTTAATTGCAGGAATTATACGTCCAAAGCACATCAACTGTCACCGTCAGTGCTAGCGCAGAGTTAGCACTGTGCTCGGGCTGTGTGACAGGAAAGTATCGGCCAACTGGTTCTTCAGGTTAATCCGTTCGTAGAGCGAGATAGCCCCTGACGAAGCAGCGGGAACCACAGTGGCATGGGCGCGACTAAAACGTGCTTGTCAGCCCGGTGGAAGGATGCACTTGTTCGTGCACTGCAGCACCCTGAGGTTTTGATGTTGAATTTGTCATGTGATAGTCATTTAGCTCTGTTGTACGTCCTTTCATTGATATTCAGAGCGGGGCGAGGGCTGTGAAAGCTGCCTGTGTTGAGGAGACAGCCTCAGAGGGACAGTGGATCTCAGTGTGGGTCTCACAGCTGGGAAAACCAAAAAAAGCACTGAGGGGTGTCTATGATTTTTTTTTCTTCTTAAGATTTAGGACACAAGCAAACACACAATCTGTTGTGTCATCCCATGAAATCTCAGGAATACACACAAGTATTCCTGAGAGTTTTGATTGCTCTGCCCTGCAGTCTTTAATGTTTAATCCACCCAAAGGAGTACTCATGACAACCTGCAGGGCTCCTCCCCCAGGCTAACACTCCTCTGCCCCCCCAGGGCAGCTTGTTGTTGGCTCTGAGATCCCAGAGGTTTTGTGTGTCAACCCTACAGACTTCTTACTTCTGCTGGGAAATGATAATTGTGTGTTGTTACAGCAGATTTTGTCGTAATGCTGCAAGTCGCCTTGTAAAGCACCTAACCTAATGCAAATGTTAGGGGGGAAAAAAAAGTGAAAAACAAGTTCCAAGAATCCAAGGTGACATCTCTAGATATCCTGTTTTGCCCGACTAACAGTCCAAAACCCCCAAATATTCAGTTTACAATCAGACAACATAAAGAAAAGCAGGAAATCTTCATTTTTTGAGATGAAAAATTATGTACAAGATTAATCAATTATGTAAATTGTTGATTTATTATGATAAATAGTCATTAGTTGCAACTTTTGCACTGTTTAATTGACTTGTGTTCTACAGACAGTGTTTCTAGTAGTTTGTCCACCCCATTCATATCTAGGAGAGCAGGCTAAATGTTAGCAACACCTCTCAGTACAATGCAGTAAAGTTCAGCAGCACCACAAACTCCATCCTCCAAAATGACAACACAATTAAATTAACCATCTCTGTAAATAGTTTATATTAAAACATTCTAACCGTGATGAAGGTAGGATTTATTGCAGGATTCTTGTATTACACTGCATTAGTTTTAGCAAAGTGTACCCAATAAACTGGCAACTGAGTGTAAATTATAACAGGAGTAGCATCATGAGGACATACATGATGCAGATACAAGAGCTTTACATTTATTACACGACTTGCCATAGACAGAAGATTCTGCTTGTTATGGAAAAATTTAATATGCTCAGTATCATAGCGCGTTATTTATGCCACTGCTGTTACTACACACAAACTAGGCATTCTGAATAAGACAGATTTAGACTAGAAGGTGTCACTGGAATGAAATATTTCTTCCCAAAACTTGTATTGTTTCCTGGCCCAATCTTGTCACTGCCAACTGTTGCTGAACTGCAGGTAAAATAGGCAACGTTTGAAAAATAAAATATATGAGATTTGTTTTTTTTGTTTTTTGTTTTTTTTAGGTTTCTGCATTTGGATCACCTTCAGGCTACTTTTGTTGCTCCGGTTTGTGAATATTGTGCTGATTTTTTTTAAAATGTATTTATTTTAAGCAGATTTTCCAAATTTATGTTAAGCAAATAGTCAGACATCATGGTCCCATGGAGATATGGCTCTGTCACATACCAATCACATAACCAGTTCTTTCATCATTGGCTCTGGATTAAGCTGAATAGTTTGAAATGATGCTATCAGCTATGAGAAATGTCTGGTAAAGAGTCACAGAAATATTATATATCCTCGTGAGGAAACCAGCAAAAACTCATGCAGTCTGCTATCTCAAAGTTTAAACCGGTTCCGCTAATGCAGATTTAATACCTAAACCTTAATCTATGGAGAGTCTGAAATAAATTGTATTTTGAAGTTAATGTCTGTATAAGAAATAAATCCACTACATTCTCTTGGTATCTCTCAGCCTTTTGAAGGGGGGGGGGGGCTTTGCCACTGCTGTCGCTCTAGATCAGAGCACCTTAAACAACTTCAGTGACTCAAATGATAAATTTAATCCCTTGCCCAAGTCTTGCTCTTGGAAATAAAAAGAATTATCGGTGCTCTTGTCATGTAAGAGCTAACCAGAAATGAGCCTACGACTCATTTTAAGGAAATGACACAGATTAACACAGCAGGGTGCAGCAAATTAATTCACAAAAAGATAGGCAGTTATATTCCAGTGTTGGGTTGATTTAGAATAGGATGTTTTCCCTGTTCAGTCCCCTCAGTGTAACTGTTCTGTCACCTTGGGGTCCTGACGTCCACCAGACACAGAAGACCAAATGTGTCCATTATTAATACACATCAACTTCTCATTTCCTGTGTTTAAGCCAGGCAGTGTCATGTCTCGTGACTGCCCGATTTGTTAACCCTTTTCCTGGTCTCTGAAGATAACAGTTAATATCGTTACATGATACATTCGTAACGGCGGGATAGTTGAGTAAGACTGAATGCAGCATGGAAAGGAGGGAATGCGGAAGATGAAATAAAGTGCAAAAGGAACAGCACAGGATATAACAGCAAAGCGGACAATCTTCATCCTTTCAAACCGGCTATAATCAGTATTTTTATATTAACAATGGACAGTATAGCGATTAACCCACGGACTCTGCAGTTCCCCACATCTTTACGGAGCCTTATCGCATCTTTCAGCTTTTCACTGTTTTTGTTTTTCTGGACCCGCAGCAGGTGGCAGTTTTCAGCAAAAAAGCCCCTGATAAATCCACTGTCCACTACTTGCTCAGCACCAAAAAGCAGACAGACAAAGTTAGAGACTAGCTGGTGAACATAGAGGAGCATTTAGCTGTGAAAAAACCAAAACAGAGCTAAAAGGAGAGTGAATACTGGACTTAAATTTGTCAGGTGTCCAGAAACATGACTCCAAATAAATGCTAATATTATTCCATTTCCACTGGTTATGGTATGGTTATACATCACAAACTGGCCTCTCTTTGTGAGAAGCATTGATTTTGAAAAGCAAATGCAGTGTTTTCATTGACAGGATACAGGTAGAACAGCTGTAGCGTCATTTGAATCATGAATAAAAATCATCCAGTAAATTTAACCTGCAGAGGCTTGACGTGTCCGTCAGACTTTCACTCTCTTTAAATTTGATTATGGCTCACAGCTCTCATCATCTAATGACTATCGGCCCACACATCGCTGACTAAGATTGTCCTTCGCAGGGCTGCTCATCCTGCTGCTGGCTCCATCCTCATGCATAAAGCCCAGATCAAGCACTCGCTGTTCCTCTTTTTCCATTGGTCCCAAACACAACCCACCCCCCTCATCCATACCCTACCCACCACCACATTTGTCTTCAGCCTCCCCATCGCCTCATACTGTATCATTGCCTGCTTATACGAGGAACTGCAGTGTCCCCCGGGCGCTCAGTTTCAAGCCAGCTATTTACATTTCAAAAGTTAACATCACAAATAGTTTTCCCTGCCTTTCCCTGTGGAGCTTTGTGCTCTGAGACTCATCTCATGCCAGAAATAAAAGATTGTTATATCTGAACAGGAAGAAAGGCTTGTGCTGTCACTTTCACTTCTGTATTGCCCTGCCTGCAGCGATAGTTGTTGTCTGTCTAGTTCTTTGCATTTTGGGGTGTTTCCAGTGGTTAAAAGTTGACCTTTCTCTTTGTTGTTGGGGTATAAAGTACCCACTTTGGATTGCTACCCAGGTTCACAGCTTGGCACTTTTAAGGATCCATTTTGATGGGTTTTGCAGTGTAAAAGTGGCTTTCATTTTGATACTTCCATCTTCAAGGACGTGTTTTCCCCCTTAGTGAACTGTGCAGTAAGATCAGCCTGTCAGATTTCCAGCACATTTACTGCAGTGAGGAACTGACTGTTGAATGGATGTGAAGGAAACACTGGTGTTAATTTACATTATATGCATTTTCCCAAATAATTGATAGATTACGGGTCTGAGCATTAGGTTAGTTTCATAAACCTATCTCACTCAAGCAGCCTATCTGTTCTCTACAATATAATTTAAAATCTCCACATGATGGTTGGTTTCCGGCTACATCCAGAAGTGTTCGGGTGATGGCTGTTGACATCTCCACTCAGAGATGACTATTGTTATTGTTATTAGCAGATGATTTGAGTGATTGTTTTCTCATGTATTTACTATTAGCTACTTCATAATAAGTATAGGTCTGACACGATTAGTTGATTAATTCATTAATTAATTGGCAACTATATTGACAATCAAATCATAGCTTCAGTCACTTTAGCAAAAATGCCAAAAAGAAAGAATCACTGGTTCCATGTTCTAAATTGTAAATATTTGCTCTACTTCTTCGTCTGCCATGTTAGTAGAACCGAATATATTTGGATTTTGGAGTGTTGGCTAGACAGAACAAGACGTTTGAAGACCTCACCTTGGACTCTTTGAAGCTGAGATGGATATTTTACAATATTCCTACATTTTATAGATGAAATGACCAAGTGATTATTCGAAAAAAATTAATGTCTGGTAATTGATGATTCAAAAAAGCAGCCCCAAAGTATTAATGTATATAATTATTATTGTATTATCGAAAGACACATTATTTTTAGTCAATCGACAGAAAATCAATCAGCTATTTAATCAATTAATTGTTTGTCATACTTTTTTAAAACTCAAGTGCAAAACATTACCTAATTATAGACAAAACAAGTGATTTGAACATATCACATTGGGCTAAAGGAAATTTGGTTGAGCATTTTCATTATTTTCTGATATTTAATAGATAAAACGATTAATCAATTAATTGAGAAAATATTCAGCATGTTAATCTGTAATATTTAAAAAAAAGTGATTGTTAGATGCAGCCCTAGTTACAGGTGAAACAACAGACCTAAAACTTTTAACCAGATGAGGTCAATGATGAACAATACTTTTTAGGTTGGTGTTAAGGTAACCATAGTACCATTGACAATAAATGAACAGGGTTTGTCTCATTGGTGTAGTCACTGACTCAAGTATTAATAAGTACAATGACAGAAGGATCCCACCTAGAAAACAAGTAAACACTACAAGTGCAAGTACAGACTGTATTTGTGTTCCTCTTCATGCTATCAGAAAGGACTGAATGTTGATTTGTGAGTAGAAATGCACAAAACCAGTGAGGGGGAGTCTTTTCTCAACCATTGAGAATGAAAATAATCATTAGTTGTAACCCATTTTACTAGGCGTTCAAAGGAAAGTAATAGCATTAATAAAGTGTCATTTAGACCTGATGCAGAATTAGGGGAGAAAATGGAACATAAAAAACAAACAACCATGCTTAACTTTGCTTTATAGGCCTCATGGCTTTTTGCAAATAATACATTTGGAAACTCTTTTCTGCCATATGTAGTTATTTCAAGTGAAAATGTTTCAAGTAATGAAAATGCCCCCCCGTGCTGCACAGTCCTGCTCACCTGGAACTGTTATTTTCCATCTCCCCTCCTGCACGCAGTGTCAGCTTCCTGCTCTACTGTCAGCTGATAGGCTGCAGGCAGGTTGCTGAGTCACATGGAGCGATCAGGGCTGTAGCCCTTCCTCCGTCTGCCTTGTCTGCTCAGGGCGATCTTCAGCTTGTTGTTGGTTTTTTTGTTTTGTTTCGTTTTTTTTTTCCCCCTTCCATAAATGAACTGAAATGTGAATCTGAGGCAGTTCAGGACAAGTCTTCACCTGGTACCATAACAGCCTTTATACTGAGGTGGGCATTGCAACATCGAGGGTAAGACTAATGTTAGGCAAGTCACACCCAAGAGTTTCATTTCTGTATTTATCACAGACACATGCAGTAAAACGCAACTTCTGTCAGTGTTTCTTTAATTATTCAGTTGAGATAGTGTTTGCAGTTTCAGTTTGGAGAGATTTATTAGGCAGCTCGCTACAAGTGCTGCCGAAGCGCTCAGTAATAATCCTCTTAAGTGTGCGTGCGTGGGTGTGTGTGTGCAATGAATACAAAGCAAAGAAAGTCAGGACGGTGTGGGAAGGAGCTCATGTGGTGTGTGTTGAGGGACATTGTCAAAAGAACAAATATTAACTTGCAGTGTTTTGCTAATATGGGCATAATAATATAATCTGTTTTATCTCCTACACCTAATAATATACATCCTTAATCACCAAGGTTGATTCAAGATCTCATTATTTGCTATGACTGCATTAAGGCAGCACTAAAACGCTGATGATTATGGGAGATATTGTAATCATGAATATGAATGTTCAGGTTCAGTAACTGCAATGGAGGATTAATATTCAAATGTCCAAAGATGCCAAAATGATACAAGGCTAAAACTGTATATTTTTCCTGATTCTTTTCTTTTTTTTTTCTTTTTTTTTTTTTCTAAAATTCTGTCTTGTTGTACTAGTTTTTAGTTGCACTAAAACTTTGTAGATACAGGTAGAGCTAATAAATGCTGGCTTGAATTCATATTAAACATGCAACACTAGTATTTTTGGTGAACAAACAAATATATCTGCAACTAATGATTAAAGTCATTATTGATTAATCAGCTGATTATTATTTTTTTTTATTAATCGTTTTGTTTTTTTTTCAAACGCCAGAAAATGGTAAAGAAAATTCCCAATATATCGCCCCCAGTCTTTTTTTGTTTCACCAGTGGTGCAGCGATCTTCAGTTTACTGTCATGTATGACAAGGAAAGTCCTCATAATTGAGAAGCTAGAAACAGCAAATCTTTGACATTTTTACTCATAAAATGACTGAAACGATTATTCAGTTATCAAAATAATTGCTGTTTTTTCTGTCAGTAGACTCGTTGATTAATCTAATAATAATTGCAGCTGTACAATTAATAAAACAAATATAAAGCACAGCAGCACACAGATCTTTGTGTGTTGTTTTACTACCAATTCCTATGAGAGTCTTCCTGTTTGACGAGCCTCACCTCATATCTGTCGTTATCAGTAAACCACACACAGCTCACAAACCTCAGATCTGGATTTGAACTGTCAGCAGGCAGCAGATTTAGCGTCTTTGGTTTGGTTTAAACTTTTCATCACCGCTGAACCAAAGTCTCTGTTTGTCCTGAAGCATCTTGAAGCAAGTGATGACTCAAGTTTTTTCAGAGCGCCTCAAACAGCATTATACAAATTCTACATTACATTTAACCTGTGTTTATCCAGCTGCTCACACACTGTACTGAGCTTTTCACACAGAGCAGATGGTTCAGTCAGTGCCTCGCTCAAAGACACCTTGAGTTTTAGAAGGAAGCGAGAACATTTCGTATTAATTCAGGACTAAACAACCACAGAAGTCATAACACGAGTTGAAGCTAATATCAACAAGTTCAGAGTCTTTAGATGACAACGAATTGCTTTTAGTTTTATTGTTTTTGTTTAGATTTAGAAAATACTGTGCTGTCCTGCATTCATTACAGCCTAAGTTTTCTGAGGACATCCAAGTCATATTAACATTATATAGCACTTTTCCTGTGTTATGTAAATTTATACAATGTTTTGTCATTGAATTTTCTTGGTTTGAATTGTCCGATCTCCGGGGACATACAGCATAAAACTGAATTAGTTAAAAAAACTTTCGCCACTGTAAAATTGATTAATTTATCATTATGACGTTGAACTTTTTCTTTCCCTGCTGTAAAATCTGCAGGATGCGTGAGGACATGTCCACCATGGTGTGCGTGAAGGAGGAGGAGGACCCTGGGGAGAAGCTGTCCCAGGATGAGATCATCTCCAGGACCAAGCAGGTGATTCAGGGGCTGGAGGCCCTGAAGCAGGAGCACCACTCCATCCTGGAGGGCCTGCTGGGCACGCTGCGCTGCCTGAAACAGGACGAGGAGGGCGTCCTTGTCGAAGAGAAGTCCCACATGATCCGCAAGTCCCTGGAGATGCTGGAACTCGGGCTGAGCGAGGCACAGGTATGTACCTACATCTTTCCACCTTTTTTATGATTAACATTTATCTTTTTTTTAAACAATTACAACGAAACAAGGTGAATAAAGATTGAGACTAAAAATAGATAAATAACGAGGCAGGCTTTGTCTAATAAATATATGATACACATCCAGAACATCCACCATGCAGCCTCTGATATCTACCTCCAGTTTTTTGCTTGAAGTTATGGTGAAGTAAAATGTGATTCATATTTTTATATATCATCTAACACTCCTAATGTCTCTGTGTCTCAAACTCTCTGTCTAATTAAACCCCTCCAGCCTTTCACCTTAGACCATATACTATTAAGTGGATGCTTTTACCCAAGGCGCCTTGCAGTAACATTAGTATACACATATTTAGTTCTGGTGGGCAGTGTGCTCTAATCCTGGGCAATTTTATTATCCAACTTTACGCATGATGCTGCAGGAATCTGTCACTGTATCTCTTTGTATTAAGATGTTGGAGTTATTTGTTCCTTGTATTAAAAGTACAGTCAGTCTGTTGTCCTTCATGCATCATATATTCTGGTAATATGATACTTACAAAGAGATACTCTTGAATATCACAGGATTTGAAAATTTATGGTATAAATGTTTTTCAAAACAGCCTAGTCAGACGTCTGTATAGCCTATGGTTCTTTTCATCAAAAAATGGTTAGAAATTAGTGTCAATATTGTTATGAAGTATTCCTTAACCCAAAACGTAATTGTAATGTTTATTCCTATTTATATTTTGTATCAAGGCAACACCTGAATTTATTGTCTACTTGATCCAACATCCAAACTTTGTGATAGGATTTGTGTTAATGAACTATGAAAGAACTCTGGTGTTTAAAGAAACCTCCTCCTCTTGGCCCAGGTGATGATGGCGCTGTCGAGCCACCTGAGCTCGGTGGAGTCGGAGAAGCAGAAGCTGCGAGCTCAGGTACGCCGGCTCTGCCAGGAGAACCAGTGGCTGAGGGACGAGCTGGCTGGGACGCAGCAGAAACTGCAGAAGAGCGAGCAGAGCGTGGCCCAGCTGGAGGAGGAGAAGAAGCACCTGGAGTTCATGAACCAGCTGAAGAAGTACGACGAGGACCTGTCCCCATCTGTGAGTCCTCAGGTTCTTCTTCATAATTTGTTATAATGGCCACATGTTTAATATGTTTGACCAAACATGTCATTGCTGAAGAAGGATTTAAAAACAGAAACTCCAGTGTATGGTAGGGATACTAGAGATGAGTATTGTTACAGAGACTGACCTGTGAGACGGATAGGGCATCAGCCAATAAGCAACTGATCAAGTTTATTTTAAAGAATCAAAAAATCTATTTTTGCTATCAGTGACATTCATTGAATCACAGTCTCTGCCACTGACTCAATTTTTAGTGCTACTGCAATCCACATGTTACATAAAAATGATTCAGGTGGGTTAATTTTTGTCACATATTCAGACTTTGAATGTGGGAAAAGGAGAATACTTGATTTGGATCTGTATTCTGCATCAGCATCGCCTGAATTGTGGTATTGGTACTGGGATTAAAAAAAAAAAAAAGTCAGATTGGTGCATCCCTTGAACATGGAAAAAGACGAAGAATCAGGAGAAACCACCAAAAGATCGAGAACATAATAGATGATGACTAACCAGTGAGAACAGACAGGAATTCTCAAGATTCTTGGAAAGAATGCATCACATGCAAACTAGCTGGGACAAATGCAGCATTACTGTCTGCAGCAGTGGTCAAACTTCAGTGTGTAAAGTATGCAGGTTATTATTCCAACATTTTGTTAAAACTACTCACAAGGATAGCTACAGGAGGGGATATGAAAAAGGGAGAAGTAATCGGTTAAGTCAGTCGGTGTATTTTCTGTTTGATGGATTAATCTGTTCATTCTTGAGCCACATTTTCCAACTAGAAAGTACTCAGTGAGTGCATAATTCTGCAAAGGCTACACAATAATCATGATACTAGAAAACGTTTAGAGTTTCATCAAAGTACATAGTTGTTAGACAATCATGGGATAAAGTTTAATAAAGCACTTCTTGAGAGAATGGCAAAAATGTTTATAAATGCCCTAATTTGCAATATCAAGAATTTTAATTGAAAAATTCCTGGATCTCCACCGTCTAAGTCAAAAAAAAAGAAGGCAAAAATGTGCCCAAGTGGTTAATTGACTGGTATAGGGATTAATTCATTTTTTTGACTGGGCTTGTGAGCGTCACTTTTTCAGTTTGATTATTTGTGTAAAGTATTTGAATGGGCTCAGCATTGTTTTGTTATGAAGCTCCCATTTCTTTGAATGACTGCTATTTTTGGCTTTTTTAGTCGCTTTCGTAGACACTTTATCAGCAGCAGAGTTTGAAAATGAATTGGGAGTGAAAGCTATCAAAGTAAACGATCTCAAGTATAAGTGCTTTGAAACATACTTGCCTGGACCCAGAGTAAAGAATTCCTGCATCAGCGAATAAGTTGGTTCTTTTGTGGATTTAGAAAACACTGAGTCACTTCATGTATAATCTCCCCTCTTTTTGGTTTTTGCCCTCCCTCTTTTCCTTCTCTCCTTGCCCTCCTTCTCTCCCATCTCCGTCCCTCACACCCTCCCCTATCAGGAGGAGAAGGACTCCGACTCCAGTAAAGAGACTCTGGACGATCTCTTCCCGGATGACCAGGATGACCAAGCCCCTGGCAGTAAGTGTTCCACCTTCGTCTTCTACCCTCCACTCAGGGTCATTCTCGAGCATTTTCAAACCTGGACCCGGATATGAAATATAGTTCCTGGCCTTGGGATGTAGATTTAATAGTAGGAGTGCTCTTGTTATTTTGGTACAAACCTGAGGTGGGTTTGTGACCCCTTAATCTCTTCATGTTTCTGTACTTACACGCACTCTGTCTTGCTCTACCAATCTCTCACACATACACGTCCCACTTTTTCTTTGCTCCCGCTCTTCATGTCCACGCCTTCCCACAATGTTTGATGGGGTGGTCTTTCAATAGCTCAGTAGCCCAGACAGTAAAGCTGTGTTGGCTGTAAAGGTCCATTAGTCAGGACCTAGTTCAGCTTGGAAGGAGGCCAAATGGAGGAAAAACCTCCCAGCCACACTGGTGTTTATAGGATTTCTGCAGTATGTTCTTTCTGTGTGGCTGTAGTCAAGGTAAATAATGTTTGGGAAAAAGACCTCAGTGGTGATATGAACTGATTTGTTTTGGCTTTGAATATCAATGAAATGCTAAAAATCTAGACATTTGGTACCATAAAACCATGGCGAAAAAGAGAAACTTAGCGAAACTAAATAGGATTATAACTACAGTTTAGTCCAATGCCCCACTGTAAGAGCCACTAAGAGCACTAATTCGGCTGTATGAAAAATTTGCAATTCAAAGAAATATACTGTAACTTTGAGTTTTGTTCTGGACAACTGACCAACAAGCTTCTGGTCTCCACAAAACAACAAACAATTTGTCCTCAAACTTGGCATTGATAGTATCGTTAAACTCTTTTTGCACCACTGCGAGTCCCATTTGGCACCAGTTTGTCGGCTAATTTAAATGGCTGAGAAAAATGGACAGCAGACTGGTTCACATTCTGTCTGAGCCATACGCCTGCTCTGTGCACTCGAGTCCTCTTTCTTCTTTGTTAAACTGTTTAATTTGAACCTACCAGCTGGAAATTTATCTTGCAGAACACGTTTGATAAAAGTAATACACTTAATAGTTTAAAAATTAAATTTATATTGAAATTTTTCATTTCTTTACAGTATGAGGTCCAATCAAATAGATTTTAAGAGTGTAACTGGACATTGTCGTTGGTAAAATAGTGAATTTACGAAAGGGTAGCCGCTCAGTACACTGAAATGTGAAATTTAATTTAATCTTAATTAGTGCACATGATATAAGCATTTAAATAATAATTTTGGAATTTTTCTTCATATTTCCCATTATCAGCAAATCCCACGAAAAGACCAAAACCAACAATGAATTGATCCTAGTAACAAGTATTGTGTGTGTATCTAAAAGCTGATATGTTATTCCCCTGCCCTGCTGCTCCAAATACTCACTAGAGCATCAAATTTGGTTTGATGTGCAGTGGAAAAACAGTCCCCAACAAATGCACTATTTCCTCCCATTTGAGTAGCATTTTCAAAAAATTACAGTGCCCAGCTCTTCAAGGAAAATCACTTATGCGTTTAAAACTGAAACTATACATTTATGACCTGTTTTGTAAAGATTTATGCCTTGGGCAGGAACCAGTGGGCTTACAACTAAGAGCCACAGAAGGGCGGGAAAGTATTCAACAGAATACTGCATTAGTGACTTTCATCTTTTCGTGAGATTTGTCAACAATAACAAAAGTATAGAATGTCTACAGCTGTAAGATGTAGAAAGACCAATAAAAAATAATGCCAGATACCTATTTGCAGCACATTTTAGGTTTGATGTTTTCCTCAGGCAGCGTCCTGACATGCACTATGGTCCATGTGGCCGGTGGTAATTCCCCTTTTCTTACAGTGTTTTCTGGGTGTAATTTTAGGGTGTGATCCAGACTTCTCTATTTATGCCCAAATTATGATTGCAGTGCAGGTTGTAGAGCAAAGGAAGCAGAGCAGGTTGTTTTGGGGATACTGCATCAAATTAGAGGACTGCTTTTTTCCCCACGTTTTATTTGGGGAAAAAAATGGGTTCATTATTCTGTTTTTCAGCCTTTTCTCTTGCCTTCCCTTCCCTTTTCCCTCCCATGGCCACTCAGACCAGTCTGCCATTATGCAACCCCATATGCAGCAAGATGCAATGCACAATGTGTTCTGACAGCTGTCAATCATAGCCAGCATTTTTTTTCAGCAGTTGGTGCTATCATAAATGAAGAATGCAACAGTTTGGTGATGTCATTAGGTCACAGGCTCGATGCATTTCTTGCATGCAAGGCTTATGCAACCAACTATTAAATGTTATTTACTTTAAGGTACTTTAAGACTGTTCTGTTCCTGTCCTGCTACCTTTTCTGACCTAAAAAGGGGGCGGTCTGATAGGAAAGGTGATATGTCCTAAATTATTTAACACATCTAGATGCAAATACCAAGAAATAAAAGCTGAAATTCTGAACTCTTGTCTCATATTAATCTTTTGATCTTAAACCCACGTCTTCACTGTACAACAAAAACAAAAGCGTTGACCTTGTCGTTCCAATAGTTTTGGAGGGGACTGTATATCCCACCACTTGATGCGTGCCATTGTAACAAGATAATCAGTGTTATTCACTTCACCTGTCAGTAGTCTTAAGTTTGTGGCTGATCGCTGTAAAAACATCTGATGCTCATTGATACACTCCCAAATTCCTGCATACACCCACACCTTCCTACTCACACCTAGATCAGTGCTAACAATAAATAGAATCAAGTAGCTACATTTTAGGATGTTACATACAAAACTTAATGGACTGAAAAAACTTGCTTGTAAAGATTTAGTGTTCTGTTTCTGTTAATGAATTGGACTAGAGTTAGCAACTGTTTCAGTTGGACCTGAAGTGTTTATTATACATGGTGCTTCACAGTTACAGAAAAGGCAACGAAAAACATTTGAAAAGATAATTAAATCAGATACATGCAAAATTATTAAAGAACAGGAACAAACCAGGGCAAGGAAGCATTAATAAAACACTCAATAGTTTGCTGTCCTCCACTGAAGTACCATTTTTGGTTGGAACCTCGACTTTGAAGTCAATATTTAGCAAACTTAAAAGGAGAATTTGCTGAAAATAGGTTTTCAGTCTGATTGGACGTAGTGCTTACTGAATGTCTAGTGAGTTCACACTTGAGTTTGGTGTTACTTGACAAATATGTTTGGACTTTAACTATGACTGTATATAAAGATGGACGACATGAAAGCTCCCCAAAAGTGAAGCCAAAAGGCTGCAGTATTGGTCTTGAACCCCGCCCCCTCCATGTTAGTACTAGTACACGTCAAATCATTTTTTTCCAAAGATGGTTTCTTTCATCATAGATATGTTTTCTGTATGTTCAAGTGTTCATTTTTCTGATATGTTTGGTTTTAATTAGTTATTTGATGCTAAGAAAAGGGGCTGTGATGTTGTGATTGACAGCTATGTGTGTGTGCTCTTGATTAAGTCGGGCGGTTGTACTAGCGGGACCTCGATACCCCGGCTTAACCCGCTGATTACTACTGTGCAGGCTCTGGCTCCTATAATTTGCTATAATTTTATAATTTTCTGACATTTTATAGATTAATCAAGAAAATAATCAGCGGATTAACCAGTAATGAAAGTAATTGTTAGTTGCAGCCTCAAATATGATTGTTTACTGTTTACTAAATACGTGATGAGTAAGTAAAAGTATAGAGTTCGGCACTGAGTTTGGTGTTATGTGGTATTAAAAAGATCTTTTAAAAGTTTTAAATTTAACTCTGCAGAAACTCTTATCTTACATCCTTTGTCTGCAACGATAAAAAGAAACTAAATTGCGTCTTACCTTATGTAAATACCTTTGAAACTTCTTAGTCCTGTATTAGTGCAGTTTATTGTTGTGAAGATGCTGTTGGACTCGGCTGGATACATGTCTGTTATTCTTGTCCGTTTCAGTTGTGCTGTCAACATCTTGCTCTGCTGTGAGTGTAGGTAGAGAGAGGCTGCTGTGGTGCAAATGGTTCTGAACACCTGGTATCACTTGGTGTCTGGACACTGCACTGTGGTCAGTTATACTACTGCAGTGGGCAGCTTCCACTTTAAAGGCCACAAGCTCTCCCTCAGGGTAAATATAGAGCTGCCTGCCTTTAATAAGAAACCCAATCAGGTGGTTTCCTGACCTCTCGCTCACAAGCACATTCATGCATTCTTACACACACACACACACACACACACACACACACACACACACACACACACACACACACACACACACACACACACACACACACACACACACACACACACACAGAGAGAGAGAAAGAAAGACAGACCTATGGCATGTCATGAGAGACATTCCAGTCATGTCCTCCTGACCCCATTAAACATAACACACAAAAACCGGAACATTTCCTGTGCATTGTAGCAGAATGAGGACATTGATTATGAGTAAATAATCTTGTTTGCAGGTCATATGTTAGCAGCTAACCAAGTGTTTGTTTGTGGCGGTCTCAGTTTTGATCCATTTTTAGCAATTCAAATGTCTGATGGTTCCAAACGATTTTGTAAATTCATAAGAAAAGCTGCGATATTTGAACCAAAGTTTGACTTGACTCATATTCAAACACATAATACAACAAGTCAGTATTTAACTTACACATTTTAAAACCGTATGGACATGTCTTTAACACTGCAGTTGTCAGATTGCTGAGGTATCATTTTCCTTTTCTACATCATTTAATAGAAAAACTACAAATTATGCCAACAGGAAGGGACAGATAAGTACAGCTGAAATGATTAATGAGTCAGTCAAACAACAGAAATATGAGGGTTTTTTTTTTTTTAAGCACAAAATACCAAACATTTATTTCCAACCTCTAGTCGAAGGATTTGGAGCTTTTTTTTGTTTTTTGTAATGCTGCAATAAGTTGGATATCTTTGGGTTTTGAAAAGTTTTTTTGGAAAAAATAAGAATGTTATTTAGTCATGCTCTTAAATGTCAGGAAATTGTAACAATTGTCATTTTTGATGATTTCCTGACACATTTTTTTAGAACAAAAGATTAATTCAAGATATGAGTTGCAGGCCTAAGTTACAGTACAGTACAGTAGACCGTTGTGCATAAATGTAACCAAAATTATTGGTACTTTAAAAACCACTTAGGTGTGTATCTTGATGTCTAACCTTTTCCCTCTTCCATTTAATTCCTTGCGTCTCCAGTCCAGCCGGCCCATGGCAGCGCTGCAGCAGCGGCTGCCCAGCAGGGAGGTTATGAGATCCCGGCCCGTCTGAGGACCCTCCACAACCTGGTGATCCAGTATGCCTCCCAGGGCCGGTATGAGGTGGCTGTGCCTCTCTGCAAACAGGCCCTGGAGGACCTGGAGAAGACCTCTGGACACGACCACCCAGATGTGGCCACCATGCTCAATATCCTAGCCCTTGTTTACAGGTTAGTCTATCACAGGGGTTCTCAAACTTATTACTCGAAGGTCCACATCTGATTTTCATACAGGGTCAGAGATGCAGAACGATTGTACAAATTAACATTTAATCAAGCGTTCTTGGTATCATCAGTTACAGCTCTGTTAAGTCATCAGCAAGTAACCCTGTTCTCATGGTCAAAGTGCAGTTGGATGATGGTATTTGCTTTTGCAGTTTCACCTTTCCCTCGAACATAGCCTCAGCTATCCCATCCAAGCATCCTTACGTTTTACACTGCCACTCTTTACAATCCTTACTGTTTCTGTGCAAATTAAACACCTGGCCTTTGTGCTGGATTGGGGCAAAATGAACGCATATTTTTCTGTCCACTCCTGTTCGAATACTTGGTTTACTTGGTCAACTTTTCTTTTATCTGTAAATTTCGACAATGACATCTGTACTTTTTGTGCGCAGACCCGCTGTACACTGCCTACCAGTAGACTACTTGTTGTCCCAATTAGTTCAACTGTCAGTGTTGTTTTGGTGACCCAGTGACCCCTGAACTCTGATGTGTAAATACTCCACAAACGTCACATCTCCTGTGATTGGGCCAGCGCGAAGCAGAGGCAGAAACGGCTCAAACAATTAGTCCATATTTATTTCTGATACAGACATATTCTTACAACTACATTTACGCTAGTTGCAGAAATTGTGTACTACAGAAAACGAGACACATTCTGTATCTGCTATTTAGGAGCCAATAGCAAATTCTCCGGTGTAATCTTAAAGCGTGAACTTAGCAGCTACAACACACAGCACTCTCTAGCAGGTAACGTCGCCATGACGATAGGGAATTAAGCCACATTAAAACCACGTTCATCTAGGGCCAGGTTTATGTGGTTGTCGGTGCCCTTCAGTGCTCTGTTAGGCAGTCCAGGGGATAACCTACCAAGTGATAAATGAGCTTATATAACTGTTGATATAATCTTACAGCCGAACACAATAAGAAAATATATAGAGTAGATTATTGTGATTTAAAGCTTCACCTACACCTTTCAGTGTAACTGTAAACTACATCAGCTATCAACATTTATTTTTATTTATTAAATGGGATTATAATCATAATTTAAATGGGGATCTGATGTATACTGGTTTGGAAAAGATAAAATGAAACATGTCTCTAACACCATGTTTTAGGTTAGATTTACATGCAAAATGGCACAATCCTGACACATTTTCTCATAATTGGGGGCAAATCTAATAGATTTTTAATACAGAGTGAGGTATTTAGTTCCTGTGATGGTAATAATAATATTTACAACTGTGGTCAATGTTAGGACTAATATTCAATTTCCTGGAAGTGTTTGTGTTTCTTAGATCACACTGGTAGCACCTTCACTAGCTTGTAAATAAGTCCCTGGCCACACTGACCATTTTATGAGCCTTGCCAGGATGTCAGAATGGAGTAGAAGCTTTTTAGTGAATGCTGGGACAGTGTTTGGAAGTGTCATTGTGTGGTAGATATCAGTGAAAGGAATCCTTATAACCTTGTCTGTTCCATAGCACAATCCTACAAATATCTTTTTTTTTTTTTTAGGCAGAGAAAAAGATGCCAAAATGGCCACCATGTTGTCTTTTTGTCAACCTCACAACACGGTGGCATGTCCATTAAAGCCGTTGGTATGCACCCTCATAGCATTGTATGACTTGCCTCCAAATGAGAGCTGGATGCCTTTCTGCGTCAGAAGTGGAACATAGCAAACATAGCCTGACACAACTAAAGATTTACAGAACAGTAACAGACCTAGGCAAGTGTTAATTTCCCAGCCCAAGAAGAAGAGAATAAAAGGACACACAAGAGGTGGACAAATATTTTACAGGGTTGTTGCCATGTTTTTTGCTTCCATAAATCTTATCCATTGAATAGTGAGCTCATGCTTTTGATTTGGTTACCCTGAAGGAAGGAGAGACTCGGCCGACGTGTTGTCAGCAGACTGTAGCACTGACTGTGGGAACTTCTGCAAGGCTATTTTGACCATGTCACCTGAAAATAATGGGCTGTTAGTGGAAATTGTCAACATAGTTTATGTTTCTTCCCTTTGTGTGCTTGTCTGTCATTCTGTCCATCTGTGTCTGTGTGTTTCTGTCTGACTGTTTGCTTCTGTCTGTCAGGGATCAGAACAAATACAAGGAGGCAGCCAACCTGCTGAATGATGCTCTGGCCATTAGGGAGAAGACTCTTGGCAGGGACCATCCAGCTGTGAGTACTCATTCCCTGCATTGCACTAAAGTTATCAGTTTTGTTCTGTTTCTTTCTTAGACAATAATATTTTGTGACATTACTAAAATCACAAGTTTATCTGAATCATAAAGATGTGTTGTTCTGTATCTCGGTTCAACATAATTGTTTCCATGGGTACATTGTCGTTGCAGAAAAATATGTAGAAATACTTACATAAAAGCTCTAAAATAGTTTTAAACCTAGCATAAACACAAAAGTCATATTTTAACCACTTAATCTATCTGTACGACAACATTAAACAAATAGTTTGACATTTTAGGAAACAAACTGATTTCCTGAAGTTCTGTCATATCTGTGGGATAAATGTGAAGCAATAACAATCAGGCGGTTAGCTCAACATAAAGACTGATACAGGGGGAAATGGCTAGTCCGGCTCTATCCGAGGCAACAAATTCCAATAACTGAATTGTGATACTTCATTTATTAAATCCACAAAAAAACAAAGATTAAAAATTGTGGTTTTATGAGGGGTTATTTGTTGATGTTGGTAGGCCGATTTTGTTCTTTTTGGACTCAACGAGGCAAGCTGTTTCCCCCTATTTCCAGGTTTTATGCTAAGCAAGGCTGGCCAGCTACTGGCGATAGTTTCATATTTACCGTACAGACACGGTATTGATCTTCTTATCCCACTCTCAGCAAACGAATTTCCCAAAATGTTGAGCTATTCCTTTGATATGACGAGCACCAACAATGGATTCCTGGTTACGGTGTAATAAATACTTTTACCTGAGCAAGGTTCAAGTATGGAAAATAAGAGTTCTTTACCTTGTTGGAGAATGAGCCATCCATCCACCATCATTTTCTTTTCTATTTTCTCATACAGTCATTACCTTCTACTCTTTACTGAATAACTCTTTTTGGCTGCTCCATTGTCCCTGTTTCCCCTCAGGGATCCATAAAATCAATTTAAAAATATTTTCCCAGCTCCCCTTCAGGTAACACATATAACAACAAAGACAGTCATAATAACAGTGCAGCCAGATTACTGTTGGATTATAGTTATGTGACATTTATCATTATTAAAGAACACATTCAGCAAAGTTTTATGAAAGTTTTATATGAAAACAGCTCAAAATCTCTGCACTTTTCATGTAATGTTTTAATAGACATCTGAAAAATCATCTTCAGCCCCTTTTTAAATATCAGACCCTTTACTTGGTGCACTAAAGTACTTTTGATTATCAAATAATAATAATAATAATAATAATAATTTATTGACTTTTTGAAGGGTTAAAACATTGCAGCAATGAGACAAATAAAATCAGACGATTAAAATTGGAATAAAATACCCAACAATAATATGAGTTAAAACATTAATAATAATGATAAAGATAATAGATAAAGATAATAAAAAAATATGAGACAACTTGGAAATAAAACAGCATAAAGGCTTATGCATTTGTCTACACCAAAATAAATCAACCAGGTGCTATGTGTCCTCCGTATGATAACTTCTTTTGATTTAATTTAATTTATTAGCATCCTCATTTGCTTAATCAAAACAGTCTGTTTTGTTCTTCTCGAGACCAATCTCACAACATATTAACAACAACTCACAACATACAAAACCAGACAAAAAAGACAACCAAAATAAATGTAATAATAGATAAATAAACATCACAAATAATAGCTCCAAAAAACAACCCACTTTACAGGTAGTAAGTAATGTAATGAAAGTAAGTAATACAATATTACTAAGTACCCTTATTTATGTTATTAAAGGACATCTCAACAATTCAGCACTTGTAAATGCACAAACCTTTAGCATTTTACCTCTTTAAAATAAAGATTAAGATAAAGATTAAGATAATAATAAGTTTTAATGTTTTTCCAGTAGAAGTGTTGGCTGTGTTCAAGCTTGTCTACATTATACCTTTTAAATGACACCTCTTACAAATTCAATTACACGTCTCCCAAACACTGCTAATGTACTTGTCCAAGACTGTGATGATGATAGTGAACACAGAGGATTTCATAAATAATTGAGGCCTATTCTCAGATCCATTAACCTCTGTTTGTCAGTGTGACTGTAAACACACAGAAGGTCAACTAACTGTGTTAACCCCAGCAGGCTTGTGTCTCCGCTGTCTGGATCGCCATCATTCACCACTTTCTGAAGCTGAGGTTAGCCCTCCGGTTTCCTCCCCTCCCAACTCCATCCTCTCATCCTGCCACCAGTCCCCGATCCTTCTTTTCCGCAAGGAAGTGATTGTTTTTTCAGTGATTTGTAATTCGGAAGAAATCATAGTTTTGGAGAAAGCATAGCCAGTTACTTAACAATGATTCACTGTCCCCTGATTTTTCTTTTGTTTTCTCTCTCCTATTCTATTTGAATCCAGTTCCTCCTCCTATCTCCAATCTTTTGAATCTCTCCTTCTCTTCTACTTGCCTTTGTCCTTGCTCTATTCTTAATGCTGAGTATTGAGAACTGGTTCTAAATGTGAACTGGTTCTAAATAAATGAGAGACAGATTTTTGTTAAGAAACATTATCTTGACTTTGGCTAATTAATTATATAGTTTGAACTTGGTGGACTTCCGTTTACATCGCCGATTATGCATGTATCAATATACGTTCATCGTGTTTACGTTTACATGTCGAGGTCTGGAGCTTTGCCAGTTGCGCGGCAGCTGAAGATACTTGGCTCAGCATGAGGACTCCTGGCTTGAAAACTGAGACTTTGGAATGTGGATAGTCAAAATCTGAAGCAAATGTGAAAGGTAGAGGGGTTGAGCTCGGCTCAAAATTCACTATCGGCTTATCCAACCAAAATCCTGGACTGGCCGTAGTCTCTCCAGGGGTAGAGTGATCAGGCACATGTGGAAGAATGCCTCTGTGTTGGAGCTTTCCCCAGAGAACAAGAGGGTCAGGGTGCCACATGGAGACTCCATGGATCTGCTGGGGGGTGACAGAAGAAACCTGGAGGAGGGTGTCTGGGAGGAACAGGCTGTCTGATCTGGACCAGAGTGGTGTTCTCCTTTTGGACTTCTCTTATAGTTTTTCAAGCATTGAATAGTTCAGCGTGTCTCAACCATGTTTGAGTACTGGACTCCGTGTAAGGAGCTGACGAGACTCTAGTACCCCCTCCCTTGTGACGCCACTTGTGAATGAAAAGTACAGGTTCAGACGCATTCGAGTCATTAAGCCTTGAGTTTTTGTAGTCATCTATCTTAATGTCTGAGTGACGGAACAGATACACGTCAATACAGCTCTCTACACCACCCATGTAATGACTCAGGCTTTACACATATAACTGTCAACAACAGTGCCCTTTTCGAGTTTTCTAATTATACATTGGGCTGTAAATTTTGTCAAAGTGTTTTTGATCCCTTAGCAATACTTTACTGAATAAACAGGGTCAGTATGACCCTGCCAGAAGACTTAGGCAGTTGCTGCAGATGTGTTACTTGAGCACCCGTTCACACAAATGTATTCAAAAAGCTTTGACAGTGTCAACTGCTATTCATTGTGAATGAAACCCCAGCTTTGCAGCCCTGCGCCTCCTGCTGAGCTCAACAGATCGAACAAAATGGTAGGAAACCTGATCGTCGCGGTTTCGCAGTTCTCTTTGATGTGTCTTTAACGAGTTAAAGTTATAACAAGTGAAAATAGAGGAACGATGTGTGAAAACAATCGCCGACATTGTTAGTGTGTCTGGCGGTGTTAAAGACATCAGATAACAGCTGTCCAGTCGGAGCAGAGTATGTATATTACATGACAAAGACCCCCAGAACTACTGAACTACGAGGTACCAGATACTGCAAACTACTTAGTATCTGTATGTGTGAACGCACCGTGAGGCTGGATTCAGACCAACAGTAGCCCTGTGTGAAAATATGCTGCCCTCTCCTTCATTTGAATCGAGCCAGTCCATCAGTGGAGCTGGGTTGCCAACGCAGGGGACTTCGGCAAAAAAGTTTAACCAGGCTCAACTTTTGCCGCAATGCCACACAACTCCATCTGGCAAAGCATATGCAAGCACACATTACTGGTAGATTATTTTACAACGTGTACGTTTCTCCTGTAGTTGAAAATCCTGTCTGTGAGTATTATAAACCCTCGTTCAGTGTTTTGGCATCTATTGAGTATTTAAACGCATTAATCTGTCACAGATTGTCACAGATCGTATTTCATAGTCTCATCGGCACCTTAAACAACAGGCCCCCATTAACAAAGCCCCCTGCGCTGTTTTAATGTCGGGCTGTTTTCTGCCTGATTCCCCACTAACCAAGGAGATCAGATGTAGGCCCAGCACCAGGCTTGTTTAACTCTTGTCGTCTTCTGTGTTGATGAAACAAATGCTATGGGCACTTTGTAGTCATGTCATCTGATCTGTGGCTCTATGTCTTGGACACATGAAACACCAGATTGTTATGTTTTCTGATATTGTTATATTTAAGGCTGGGAAGAATTTGAGTGACTTCTTTTAGATTGTGCAGGGAAAACGAGGAAGCACAGAATCAAATCAAGGATAAAGTTTTGGAAAAAGCGAGAAAGAGTTCTGAAATTGTAGGAGCTGTCTTTTAAGTTCCCTCTCCTCCTTTCCTTTAGTTTTATTCCCTCTTCTTTTCCTAATACTCTCACTTCCCTCTATCACTGCTCTCCACCTCTTCATCTTCCCAAACGATCTCCCCCTCCTCCCGTCAAGTCAGCCCTCTGCCCTTCCCCTGTCCTTTCCTCTCACTCGGACCACATGGCCACCAGATCCTGCGCTGAATCAGAGATCAGAGGTGACCTCTAGGTGCCTCTGTAGTCTCCTTCCTCTTGAGTGCACGTGTTGGAGATTCATCGTTCAGCTGATTTGGATCAAATTAAAGCCCACCATAATCACTCAATCACTCAATCTCTTTCTCCTCATCAATTACTTGTTCACCAGATCAATGGCACTATGCTGCTGTGGCGGATTCTTGCGGTTGCACACTCACTGCACACATGGGTGAATATGACCGAGGCTTGAAAAATATTTTTTGAATAATAAATGTGTTTGTGTACCTGTCAGGTTGCCGCCACCCTCAATAACCTGGCTGTCCTGTATGGGAAGAGAGGGAAGTACAAGGAAGCAGAGCCTCTGTGCAAGAGAGCGCTGGAGATCAGGGAAAAGGTAGGTCAAAGGTCATCAAATACAATGAAATAGATTCAGTAGTAGTTAAACAAGTAATAAGAAAGCATGACTAAGCATCTTTTTCTCCAGTCAAAAGCTGTTTCTACTTGTACTCCGCAGTCAACAAATGGTTTTTTTTTTTCTTCGTCAGACTTAAAACATTCACTTTCAAACAAAAGTTTACTTTCACTTCACTTTCAGACAAACTCTGTGTCCTACTTAGCAGTCCTCCACTAAACTGTACGCTGAAGATTTCTCCCAAGATGGTTCCCATGACTCACTGGTTGAAAGGCAGCAGAATGAAGGACAAATGCTTTTGAATATTACTAAGATTAGGTGAAATGTTCGGGGACACCAGAACCAGATTCTTAATGTAATTCACTCAAAATCAGTCTGATTGAGGTGTTGAGGCTGTGGGTAGGTGCTCTAACTCTAAAGCCACTAAGACAGATTTTTAATTATTTACACCTGAAATAATTACAAAAGAACTGCTTGCACAAACATAAAATAAAGGCCTAAAATGTGTTAATTTTTGGGTCCATTTAAATGCAAAAAGGTTAAAGGAAGACCTCCACTGATTTTTACACATCAAAGTCTGCTTTCAGGTGTTGGGGAGGACTACTGCAAGTGATGTCGCTTGACTACAAGTTTGAAAAGTAAAGTCCTGTCTCAGTTTATGTCTGACCAACCGTGCAAAACACTTAAGATATTCAGGTTACTATCATAGAAGGCTAAGAAAACAAGTAAATATTTACCTTTCAGAGGCTGGAAACAGTGAATTTTTGCCATTTTTGCTGATTCAATTATGAAAATATTTGCCAATTAATTTTACAATTTTCTGTCATTCATTCATTAAACTTTTATTTATGGTTCAATAAGAGCAGTTTCACTCTCTTTTGCATGGACAGCGTGTGGACGCAGAACAATAAAGCAAAATTTAACAAAGCAAAGACACACATTTAGACAAGCGCTCAAACGTACGAGCTGCAGATAAGAGAGAATATGGTAAAATAATAAGAACTAGTGTTCTGTCAAAAATAGATGCATGTAAACTTGACAATATCGAATCAAGCCAAATCAACCTTAAATTTAAGGTGGAATGACTAACTGATTAGTTGACTAATCGTTCCATCTCTACAAAAGATATAGCTACTGTGGATAGTAACTCTTTTTCTGAGCTCTAGGTCATTCCTGTTTTCCCTTTATCTCAGTTGCTTTGTTCTTTAAAAGAAGACGTGTATCATGGTGCAGCTATACTTCCAGGGACACCTTCATTTTTTGTTTCATTTCTAGTTCGTTGCTGACAGAGGTGCTGCTCAGCAATCCTGAAAGCGCAGAAGACACTTTCTATTCACTGTTCTGTGTCTGTCCTTAGCTCTTGCCTGTGAGGAAACCCTCTGTCGCTCTCTTTCTCCCTCCTCTGAGAATGAAACATCAGCTTTCGTTAAGCTGAACGATTTCATTTTTTTTAATGCTGCTTAAACTCAGATAATAATGCTCTGACTTAAGCTGGAAAACTTAAGGCGCAGGAGGGGCGGCGCAAGGTGGCTGTGGCAGTGCTGCTGAATCAGAAGAGCTAGTTCTTTCCTGCAGTTTTGTCTTTTTATAGAAGCTCAGGAAAGCTCAACTTCTTACTGAGTTTGATGGGCTTTAGGGACAGCAGAGATTGGAAAAATGAACTTATGAAGTGCTACTGAAGCCCTTTCACTGTAATATAAAAAACAAAACAAGTTATAAAAACATCTTGACATTGAATTAAAAAGAACGATCTATGCTCTTTATATAGTCTGATTCTGTGTTTTTTTTCTGTACAGAGATGTCCGATCTAATTTCTGATACTGATCTTAGATATTTTTGTAATTAACCTCTGAACCCAAAATATCTGCACTGAATATAATTGCAAAGCTATTTTCCATTAAATCCAGGAAATGTTCACATGACTTCTCAATTGGCTACAAGATATACTGAAGTTTTTTCAAACTGTAGCATGACTCTAAATGCTCTATTAATGACACAAAATGACAAAATCCCAAAGATTCACTGATAGGGATTAGTGTCTTTAATTTCTGCAGATTAGTCACTGGCGTCAGGGCTTCGATCTGTGAGAACTAATAGTCTTTCAGACTGTGTTTCTTTATGTTTTCGGAACCTAATGATTATTTTAATTATTGATTAATCTTGTCATTCAATCTTTCTTGATTAACTGAAGTATCATTTTGTCTATAAAATGTCAGAAAACAGTGAAAAATGCCCTTATAATTCAAATTCCTTGTTTTATCCAACCTTCAGTCAGAACCCAAAGATGTTCTGTTTACTGTTATTTGTGACAAAGAAAAGCAAATTCTCACATTTTAAAAGCTGAGACCAAACGATTTTTGTGGTATTTTTGCTTGAAAAATGACTAAAACAATTAACCAGTCAACAAAAATGGTTGCCAGTTAATTTTCTGTCGATCAACCAATCAATTATTTGACTAACTGTTCCAGTTCTAGTTAAGTTAGAAGTAGTATAAATATCTATCACAAAAAATTACATATATAACGCATTATGGGTCAAATCTGATTTTAGAGACTTGATATTGATCAGTGCGTCAGATTTTCACTCAAACTAATTAAGACTATGTTGAAAGTAATTAGTGCTTAATGGGGAAGACCTAACAACAGCTAGATTTCTTTTCTGCGCAAGTGTTCGTGAGTTAGAAACTGAAGTCCTAACTGCTGCTAGCTGTCCGTTTGCTGGCCTCTGTGTTGAAATGTGCACATGTCTCTCAGAGGGATAGACATAAATTCAAATCCCTGAATTGCTCAAAAATTCCCACATTCAGTAAATATTTAGGCAAAACATGGGTTCATTCAGTGCACTGTAAAGGACAGGTTTTCTCTGCTTAATTTTAGATGAAGGTATTTTTTTCTAAGAGCTTCCCAGAAACCACAGCAGACTGCAGCACTTTTGGTATTTGAAGGCATGGCATCCATCAATAAACATGATCCATTCCTCAGCGACCGGGACCTTGCAGTGGCGTGCGGCTTATGGCAATCCTTTTTCAGCTAACGATGTTTACAGGGAAGCTGTCAGACGTGTTACTCTGCGGAGGAGGAGGCGTTGAAGGCCAGGACAGAGTGAATACTGTAGGTAGCTCTGCACCATCCTGGGGATCACAGACTCTGAGAGGCTGTCGGTCTCCAACAGGGAGGGAGATGATCCTGTAATGCTGAGGAAGGGTTTGATCTCAGAACTCCCACAGACTTATACTGCAAAACCTGAAGATAAACAACGAGCTACTTAGTTTACCTCAGTCTTTTACGTTTTAATTTGCAGTATTACCTAGTGTGGTTTTCTTTCTCAGTTTTCTCGGTCCTCCCACTGTTCACGTCCCCCTTTCCCCAGTGTTTTTAATGAAGTGGTTTCTCAATGAGCAGCAGCCACTGCCGGCTTTTTCTGACTTTATCTCCTTTTCTGTTTTGCTTTTGCTCTTCCATTGTCTCTTAATCTTTTTACTCCCTGACCCTTCTTTTTCCATGTGTTTTCTCTCTCTTCTGCATTTCTCCCTATCTCTTTCTGATCTCCCTCTCTTTTCTGTTCTGTCAGACTCAGATAAACCCTCACTGCAGTTTTCAAGGCCTAGCCACCTAGTCTTTAATGATCTTTTTGCATCTCTTTCATGCTTGCTACGCTCAACTCTAAAGGCTTTAAGCCTTTTCAGCACACAGGAAAAGCTTACACTGCTCTCATATCCACATTAATGCAAACCTATTCACTTGCAAAGATTTTATTTTTTTTTCATGGTTTTGCTTCTTTTGGTCCTGTGTGCAGAGAGAAGGATATGGTTTCCTGCGATAAATCCTTTTTGTCGCTACTCTGATGCGTTTTTCTACTGTACTCAGCTTTTTCTTTATCAAGCAGGTCATTAGTCCATCAGTGTGGCACAGGCCAAATCCTTTATAAGACAACTACTGCACGTAGTTCAGAAAGCAGGCTGGGTGCTAACTCTGGGTACAGATTTAATTCCCCATATGGTGGACCAAAATAAGGGAGTACATGTTCATGCAGGTTATATGCACATTGCTATGGAGAACAATTTGTAAGAGAGAGAAACGTGTAATCAGAAACAACAAGTAGCAAGTAGTGCAAGGGTCAAAGCAACCTGGAAAGAGATGGAACAAACTCTCCATTGGCCAACATATTGGCAAACATCAAACGTCTTCCTGGAAATCCAAATTTACACCAGACATGAGGGTTTAAACTGGATTACACATTTGAACTCAAAAGATATATGGTAGAAATATGGTAAAAGAAGTGCTGGCCATATACTAGATATACTGTATATAAACAGACACTTTCACAATCCTATTACACAATTTTTTTTTTTTTTTTTAAATAATAGAAAGATTTTACAGCTTTTTCAACTACAAGAACAGATTCACCAACACCTGGCTACAGTCTGGCTATAATTTCTCACCCGGGATAAGAGCTGTCGACCAAATGCTGTCTAAAACTAGTTTTGTTTGATGGAGCGAGTGTTGTTTTAACCCCTTTGTCTGCTTGCTTCCATCCAAGGTGCTGGGGAAGGACCACCCGGATGTGGCCAAGCAGCTGAACAACCTGGCCCTGCTGTGTCAGAACCAGGGCAAGTATGAGGAGGTGGAGTACTACTACATGAGAGCGCTGGAGATCTACCAGACCAAACTGGGCCCCGATGACCCCAACGTGGCCAAGACCAAGAATAACCTGGTGAGAGGGATGGAGGCGAGGTCGGAGCAGTATTTACTCAATAGAGGAACAATAAGTTCTAACAGACGTATTTGTAGCGTTAACTCCTGTCCGTAAACCATGCCCTTTTTGTGGAGAAGCTAAGACTCTGGCGGAGCAAGGCTATATAAAACGTGAGAGTGCAACAGAGTTAGTAAGCAATGATAAATTCTTTTGTTTTGGATTCTTCAGCTCTCTGTATTCCCCCAATTAGTGTGGACTTCCTTTGTCACTGCAAGCAAGTACACTTATTGCCACGATTCCATTGAAATAAACCGATTTCACTGTGAAATTTTGTTGTTTTAAATGTTGGTGTGACCAGACCTTGAGTCTGAATTATTATTTAGATGAGAAAAAACAATTTCGTATTTGGCTGAAATGCTAATCTGAAATATTTTTCTTTCTTATTTTGATCACAGTTATTAGTTGTTGGTTTTAAAGACCGTGATATTGCAACATCTTAGATCAACATCTTGTATGCTACGGTAGTTATGTTTTGGTTGTTGTGGAAAAGAAATATATAATACTTTATGTGTAGAAAAACTTTTGTACCTGTGTCATTTTGCATGGTGAAATCCCAGAGAGTTTAATATGTAGGACAACCTCTGACATGCTGACTCCTAACATTTGTTTGTCTGGGTTTTTTAGGCATCCTGTTATCTGAAGCAGGGCAAGTTCAAGCAGGCTGAGACTCTTTATAAAGAAATCCTCACTCGCGCTCACGAGAGGGAGTTTGGCTCTGTTGACGGTACGATGCCCACATGTGAAGTACACACACGCTTTCATATTTTAAACATTGCTGTCCTGTTGTCCATAGTGCCTTAGAGTAAGTATAACACAAACGAACAAATTCATACTACTTTTCCTGCTGCTCTGTTCTCTTCTAATGTAAAGGTTAATATTTTCAGGCTGCTGTTATCATTTTTGATAGCTGTAAACACAAATGACATTTCAGCTGAAAAAGAAAAACTGTACTCCTTCAGAACCAGAGTGAATTCATAAAACCTGTCCTGTCTCCGGCTATTTAGCTGAGTGGATGTTTGTCACAACTGATTTATTTATTTCTCTGTGTTTGATGATTTTGGTTTTTATCTGCAGATGAGAACAAACCAATCTGGATGCATGCTGAGGAGAGAGAGGAACAAAGCAAGGTGAGTCTGCAACTGTTGATGGTTTTCAAATGCTTTTTTTCTGTTTGTGTGTGTGTGTTTCCATCATGTACAGTTTTAGTGATTCCCTGATTTAAATTTATACCCATATTTCTTCGGTTTAATGTTATACTGTTGTCCCCAAAACCTTATAATTACCTAAAGAAAAAGTCATATGAAACAAGGGACCAAATCTGTCACCTCACTGGTTAGATACTTGTTTAATTATATGTCTAGTAAAGTTGGGACGAAAATGTCTTAGCCCCAAGCACACATAACCTAATATTGCTAGGTAACACGGACAGCAGCATTAAACCACCTTGACAGTTTTATGATCTTATTTAAGATGGAATCGGAAGGAATGATTTTACAAAGAGCTGGATTAACAGATTAAGTTTCAGTAATAAACATTCGCTGCTGATGATGGTGTGAGTCCCTGACTTTTCCCAACTAGGAGTTCATTTTGTCACGATTTAAAAGGTTTAGTCGTTCATGGGAAGGAGTCCTGACCTGACTATAATCCCACCACTAAATACCCCTTCATGTTATCTTTGATGGTATTAAAAAAGCCAACAGTTTTAAAATGGGTGAATTTTCATCCTTTACATCAGGAACCGTTTCACATTTTAGCTCATGGGTCTATGCTTCTTGTCCAGACTTAACTGGGACTTTCATGCAAGTGCACGTTGACTCGTTAAATTGTGTTTTTCGTAAACTGATGACCATGAGTTTTGTCTTACAGGGGAAGCAGAAGGACGGCTCACCATTTGGAGAATATGGAGGCTGGTACAAAGCCTGTAAGGTCGACAGGTCAGTTTTCTTGATGAATTCAGTGTTTGAGTGAAGATGGGCAGTATAACCAGCAGCAGGAAAGAAGAAAAGACACAGTCAAAATGTCTTCAAATGTTTCCTAACAGCAGGAGGTTTCTAAATAATTACAGCAACAATACTGAGATCTCTCATGCTGCACTGTTCACAACATGAGTTTCTCAAAAAGTGGGCATGTGTCTCATAACTTCTAGACCAATTGTTCTCAACATTTTTGGCTTCTGACCCTTTGAAAAAAATAAACAATACCAATGTCTTTTTGTTATGACTACCGGCTGTGACCAGGTAGAGATAAAATCATCTAATAATTTACAAGAAAAATCACATTTTTAAAGGCAAGTCTTTTTTTCTTTTTTTTTTTTCATGTTGTGACACCCCCCGCCAGATTTCTGTTGCAATGTCTTGCCAGGTTGGGAACCAAAACAGACCTCACTTGACCTCTATTTGACCTCACTTGTATCAAAATTCTTAAATTAAAATGTCCAACGTATTCAGGATTCATGCTTGTATCTATATACATAAACAGTATATATAGGTATGTATACTTCTCTCTTTTTTTCACAGAGTTTACTGAGAGGAAGAACATCTGTCTAAGTGTATATGTCATTGTTTTGCTTATAACAATAAAAAAAAAAGAACAAAGTAACCTTTTTTAAATGTAGGTCTTTATTAGTTTATTTGTAGAGTAAATGTGAAATATTTTTATCTCTAAATAAGTGTAAATACTCTTCTTTCACCAAAATGATTTCCTGTGATGAAATATGGTATTTCTCCTCACTGTTTTTGCAGCCCTACAGTGACCACAACCCTGAAGAACCTGGGCGCCCTCTACAGGCGGCAGGGCAAGTTCGAGGCGGCAGAGACTCTGGAGGAGGCTGCCATGCGTTCCAGAAAGCAGGTGTGGTCTCTGGATAATGTTGATTTGACTAATAACACTGGATTCCTAGCTGGAGTTTAGACGCCGCTGTGGGTGTTAAAGAGGCAGAGATAGTGGCAGATGACTGTTGCTGGTTACCAGTGGGTCAGCTCAGCATTCATGGCAGAAAATTCTTCATTCTGCTGTAAAAACGATACGCTCTCCGGATGCTGCAGAACCCAGAGTGGAGCTTTAAAACTGTCTCTGATGGTTTGATACTTGTGAAACGTAATGGGGTCTCCTGTGGAGATAAGAAACGGGAGCCAGCAGTGTAACCCTGCGGCTTTGATCCTGAATCAGGATTTCCTTCCAGGATTTAATGTCAACTATCTCAGTAACAGTAACACGCACATGATACTACACTAAGAATTTAAATTGGGTTCCTGTCGTGCCACTGTAGTTACAGCTGAAGAGAGTAAAATTACATTTTGGCAAATAAAGTAATTAAATTTTAGGTATTGTACCTGTACAGATAACTGTGGTCTATATTTTGGAGTTGTGTCACACTGCTGCTGAGAATGTGAAATTAAAGAAAATTAATTTGTTTCAGTAACACAAATTGCAGGACAATCTTTCTAAAATGCTGACAAGAAATGTAAATTTTGCATTATTTGCAATGGCATGATGCACATGTTTAACTTGAGTTCCAGAGAGAGTTGAGAAACGTCATGGTGCACCTTTGTAAGAGCAAGAAGGCTGATGTCACAAGAGGTTTTCATAATGCCTTCCATAAAACTAGATTCACCTCTTAAAGACATAAGAAATATGAAAAGTCTGTATATTGTAAGAGGGAGAAGGTGTTCATGAAGTATAAAATGAAGTGTAAATAACACGTGTTAAGAGTCTGACAGCATAGCAGTTCTACAGTTTATTGTCCTGTTGGGCTGTGTTTTTCCCTTCTTCAATAATTTATTCACCAGACAGAGTCGAAGGAAACAGTCTGCATCTGTCTGCACTGTGGTTTTACAGTATCGTTTGTCTAGCTTTCATTATGCCAGAGCCTGATTGACTCTGCCAACTTGTTCCTAAAGAGAAATCCCACTGAATTTGCTTTGGTGTGGGCATTTGTCAGAAGAAAACTTGAAAAGTGTCATTCTTCGATGGGTCACTATTTATCTATGAAATGTCATCATGGGTTTTTACATCTACAGTTCTGCTTTTTTAGATTCATATTTAAAACCGCTTGTAAGCATAGTGGCTTCTAGTTCAACATTTCAACATTTTGGGAAACTTATTCACTTTCTTGCTGAGAGTTACCAATCAAAGACATCGAGACGACTCATAATGGTTAGCTTAGCTTCCCATAAAGACAGGAAACAGGGGAAAGCAGCTAGTCTGGCTCGGTCCAAAGCTGACAAAATCCACCTACTAACACCTCTAAAGCTCACTAATTAACATGTTATATCCGATTTGTTTTTATCTGTAAAATCACCATGTTGGGTTAGGTGCCATACTGACTGACTGAGTTTGCTGAGTCGGTTCCTACTGCTGGTTTCAAATGTAAAGTGTGAGTGTGTGTCAGGACCTCGGTTCAGTGCAGCAGGTGGTAGAAGTCTATAACTTTAATATTAATTGGATTGGATGAATTGGTACTTGTTGTTGCTGTACAGTATCTATGTGTGGGACAGTACACACAAGGTACTCAGTTCCTGCATTCATTGGATTAGTTAAACTGGCATTTATTGCTTTGTGTGTGTGTGTGTGTGTGTGTGTGTGTGTGTGTGTGTGTGTGTGTGTGTGTGTGTGTGTGTGTGTGTGTGTGTGTGTGTGTGTGTGTGTGTGTGTGTGTGTGTGTGTGTGTGTGTGTGTGTGTGTGTGTGTGTACGTACCAGGGTCTGGACAATGTGCACAAGCAGCGCGTGGCTGAGGTCCTGAGCGAGCCGGAGGCCCGCGAGAAGCAGCGAAGCCGCGAGAGTTTGACCTCTGACACGGTGAAGTACGAGAGCGGGCCGGACGGTGGCGAGGAAGTGAGTATGAGCGTGGAGTGGAACGGGGTAAGTACAGTACACAGCCCTCAGCACATTACTGAGAGTCTTCAGACCAGGGAGACTGACATGTTTACATGACACACACTCTGTATCTTTCTGGACAGAAGCCACATACGGTAAACATGGGTCTTGTTGAATGTGTAACTTTTAAACTGTAAGAGAGACAAGAAAACAAAAACTTTGAATTCCTATAAATCTTGACCTAAAAACTAATTTTTATAAACTTTGCTCTTTCTGTGCATCATCAACTTTTATTTTTGCTATACTGAAGCACTTTGTAACATTGTTTTGAAAAGCGCTGTAGGAATAAAGGCGATTATTATATTTTATGAACTTGGGAGCATCAGCTGCCTTTATTCGGGTTCGCTTTGTCCTGATGTTATGAAATTTGGGTGGCTCCAAATAATGCTGAGATACGCAGCAAGGCACCAGAAAAAATTTAGTCAACTTACAAAAGAACTGTAGAGCAGTTCTACATGAGCTATAAAGGAGTCTGAAACATTAGGAAACAACTGGAAAACAAATAGTTTATGGGTAGAACGAGAAGTATAATGATACATGAAAGACTGTAGTCGCTCTGTCTTGGAAGACCGAAGTGTGACAAAATGAAACAGGAGCTTATGCAGAAATCCTACACTGTTAGCTATTTTTTTCATTTGTTGACTGGCAAATGACAGCAAAGAACGTAGTCTAGTCTATCACGATTAGCTACAGTTCAAAGGACTAGAATCAGGTGGTTTTTGGCTAACCAGTGCAGGATCACTGATTTGCTAAACTTTGTCCATAGCCATTTCTGAGTCTGTAAGACTCATGTACACAAGTGCAGCTTTTAATTTTAAGGGCTTTAACTTTATTGTTTATTAATGAGCTCAGTTCTTGTCCAAGACTGAGTGTGGAGGGTGCACATCCTATAAACGTCTACAGGTGCTGGATCAAAAAATTCCAAACCAAAGTCAGACAAAAAATCCACACAGTGTGCTGGTGTCTCCCAGTAAATTTAACTTAACTAAGCAATGTTTTGATCCAACAGAGATCTTTCTCAGGCAATGTCAGGTAAAAATTACAGTTACTCTGCTCATGCCTATCCGTACATGTAGATACGAATCTCTGTTACAGTGTTCTTAATCATTTAACAAGATTCCTGCCTAAATTCACCGTTGGCCTTTGTGTTTGTCAGACTACATGATCTAGATGAAATCCTCGTAGTTACAACCCAACCCCCGTCTACTGGGTTGGAAAATGTGCTCCAGTTTGAGCAGACCTCATGTTATGATGGTGATTTAAATCTTGATCAGGGTTTATCACTGGCTTCTGTTACGGAAGATGCAGTGAGGTTGTTACTTCACCTGTCATTCAGTAATTCTAATCAGGAATTTCTCCCACGGGGACAGTTCCCAGTATAAATCCTGCCAGACCTATTAAAATGTTTGTAAAAGGACTAATTTGCACTGTGCTACACTGATAATGCTGATTGACTGTCACAATTACCCTGCTCTCCTACAGTAGTTATGGCTTGTACTTCACTGTTTCTGATTTTGATTAATAAGACCAAGTGAAAAGCTGCGTCATAAAAACTCTTTTCCACTAAACCCTGTCTCTGTAGAGCTTTTCCAACTAACTCTGAGTCTTAAAAACTGCATTCACAGCAGCACAGCCCTCTGGTTACGCATGTTGTCACCACCCACCTAACTCCCTCTGCTGCGGAGTCACGTTTCCAACTAAGCTGGTACATTTCAGGGTATCTGCAGTATTTCCTCAGCCTCTAGTGACTGCAGTGGCACAACAAGTAGATGCAGGGTCGCTGTAGGCTGCTCACCATGGCCATTATATTCTGAAAAGGCTGCTGCTGCTGCTGCCGCTCAGAGCTCACATAGCAACAGTAGTCATAGCCCCCTGAACAACCAATCAGCAACCTCCTCCTGTACCACCGGTTGTGGCTTTGGGAGGTTTAGCGTGAGACACATCGACGTCTATATACACTGTGTTCTGTCAGTCAGTTATTAGCACACAGCCCCCTGCAGACAATCTCACATCACCAGCTGATCTCTGGACCTATTTATATCAGGAGAGCAGCCTGTCTGGAAAGAGCTTTAGCTGGAAGCACCTTTTAATAATGGTGGTTTGTTTTACCCTTGAGTATCACGCTTTGATCCAACACTAAATAAATTTATAGCTGAAGTGTCTCCATAAAGTCAACAAAAATTCTGAGCTTACAAAAATGCCTTGAAGGTGAATTAATTTTTCATGTGACTGAAGGTGGAAGAAGGGAAATTTAATATTACAGCAGTGCAAGGTGCTGTATGTAACGCAGTTTTCTGAAAATTCAGATCAAAGTGGTGCATTAAATACAGTATATATGGGATGAATATTTATAGATAGATTATTACTCAAATATAGATGAGTAGATGAGATGGTAGATAGATGAGATGAGTAAGTATGAATGCATAATCAAGCATAATGTGAAAAATAATCTCGATATAAAATGATCGTATAATTAACATGAATCTATACAGTATATATGTAAGGTCTGTTTACCCTCCACTGCTGTCAGGGGGTTGTCAGACCGCATTTTGCCTTTCAGCCTGTCAAAGAAATCATCGCTTCCACTTCAGCTTCAGCTCTCTCCACAGGCAGGTGTGAAAACCCATTACTTTCTCACATAAATAAGTCCTCTGACAAGCACCGTGACTCATCAGTATGTTCATCTGACTCGACATGGGCTCTGTACTGTACCCCTTCTGTGTCCTCTGGACACTCTGTCGATGTGTGTGATCTTTGTCCACTGTGCTCTATGTACTGTATGTATCTCTCCTTTGGCGTGATGAGCTGCTGCCTGAGAATGTAAAGTGTGATTCCCTGCTGCCCCCCCACTGATCTTCATTCCCTTCCTTTGCTTGCTTTGTCAGCATGGTAGCAGCCAGATAGGAAGGAAAGACAGTTTAAAGGATGTTTGGGTAACCTGTAAGCTAAAGGGAAAAAAATCACCACATAAAACTGAAAAATCTCTCAAAAAAAACAATGCGTGCTGATCATTTTGCAGATGATTTCTGTAAATGCCCTTTTTTTCTTTTTTAATTAGTGCAATGTGACTAAACAAAGGAAACTGAGAAACCATAGACGCAACAAAGCGAATAGACAAAATGTGAGACGAGACAAGATACCGGCACGAAGGCAAGCTAATTATCAAATCAGTACAGGTGTCGAGTTAAGAACGTCGTTGGGAGACACACTTAATTAAAATAATCAGCAAATTAATAGATAATGAAAATAATCATTAGTTGCAGCCCTGCTCCTCCCTCGTGCTCCCTTGGTTCATAGGTAGTCAAATTACACAAGCAACCAACAGAGACAAATGGACAAGTTTATATAAAATCATCAATACATAACAAATATCAAGTATCACACAAATTATTTAGTAGCTGTCTGGCTGCTCTCATGTGTCTCCTACCTGTATCCCCCCTGTGTTTATGTTGTGGATGTGTAACAAATTTTAACACGGTTGTACTTCATGCAAGTGTATTAATAATGTTTCAGACATTGTATCTCTCCATCGTCTTAAACGCTACAAAAGCTCCGCCTAGTGGCAGAGTTCGTGAATCACATTACAGTCACTTTCATCAACCGTATCCTAAAGCTTAATGAATGTTGAATTAAGTAGCTGGGCACCTCAACATTTGGATTTTGTGCAGAAAGGAAAACTAACTTTATCATGTATGTACCATAATAGCTGGTATATCCTAAAATTGACATGTAGAATGAAATTAGGTATGAGACAGTGAGTTTCCTGTAGAAGTGGCTCATAATACATAAACCAGCCTAGGTAATAACCATACAGTATTTTCAGTCATTTAGGTGGTGGCTTGTGTTACTTTCCCTGCCTGACATTAGCTGTCCCATGGCTGTTTTTTAACGTGTTGAGGTTCATTCAGTCACTTTGGACCTTTTTCACACCTGAAGCAGGAGACTTCTTCCGCCTACTTCTTTTGATTGTCCTCTTTTTGCAAGATCATCTGTTCCTGTTTAGTTTGTTTTGGTTTTTTGGGTTTCGGAGCTCTTAACAAGTCAGTGGGCGAAACCCAGGCCTTTCTGGCCTGATTATAGAATATCAGTCATGTTTTTCTACACCATTCTTGGAATATTTATCCACTGTATTTTAGATGGACGTCACTTGAAATGTCAGAATCATATATGTTTTAAGGAGTTTTGAAGTTGGTCTCATTTTTTCAATTTTATAAATGAACCCGTGTTGAAGGCAGAAGTAAACAAGCCACTATCACCGCGCTGGCATCTCACTTAAAACTTACACAATAATACTGCAGTGTATGACAAGATTTTACTTTTTAAGGACTTCTTCCAAGAAATATGACCAGGAGATGTTAAAGAACCAATTGCCTTTTGAAGATACAGTCATATAAATACCATAGAAATATAGTTATAATCTAAATTGTATTCAATTTTCAATGAAATTTTGTCCAGTCGGATTAAATTGCTAGATGTCTAGATGCAAATTATTTCAAATAAATAAAATTCACAATAAAAGAAATAAAACATACATAGATTACAAAAATTACCTAGCTAAAGGCATCTCATTATGAGGGATGAGAAAAGCCATTCAAGTTGGTTGATTTATTACCATAATCTAGCAAATAATGCCAGCGCGGGTTATGCAGCTCTTTCCCATCCAGATTGTGAAGGTTGGACAAAAATATAAATTTCCAAAGCCTTTGTCGTAACCGATTTCACATTAGTGAGACATTCTAGCTTCCAGATCCATAAAAACTACCTTAAACTGTCAAAGATGGCAGTTGCCAACTGCGTGATCAACCCGAACATCTGTGGTTTTATCGTCAATAAAAATGAGTTTGGCGTCACCAGAGAGCCCGACACAGCCGGTGGGTTAATGATGCACAAGCTGTTGGAGAAATACTGTGTCTGATCTGTGAAACCTGTTGATGACCTCTGTCACAGTCTCTGTCTTTTACTCTCTCCCTCTTTCTTCTCTCCCTTCGTCAAAAAATTTCCATCTCTTTTCTTCCTCCCTCCTTAATTGTTCCTCTTAACCTCCTTTTATCTCATCTCGCTGTCTTTTCTTCTCTTTCACTGTTTGTGTTTGCTTCTCTCTCTTCTCTTCCCGCTCCCGTCTGACCGGCAGGCATAACTCCAGATGCCTTGTAATGGTTCTAAAAACTTGTCTTCTGCATGACGGACGCATCGCCTCACTTCACCTCGCCTCAGCCCCTTCAGCTTTGCGGTTTCCTTCAGCTCTTGACCCCCCCCTTCTCTTTTCTCCTCCACCACCACTGTGTTCTGGTGGGAACCTCCGTGCCGGGGTGAAGAGCGATAGTGTTGCTTTTACGCCCTCCTCTCTGCTGTGTTTGGGAACGAGGAGTGGGTTTGGGGGGAAATGTGGAGACAGCCTGTGTGTCTAAATCACAATTACTGCTTCTTACTTGTCTTGAAGGTCTGTACTCGACTGTGTGTATCAGCTGCGGGTGGGAGAGGACCAGGGTGATGTTTCTTTATGGCAACATTAAACTTACCTTGTTATTTCTTGCTGTCCTTTAACAGTAGCCTCTGCTTCTCTACTTCCTCTCTCTCTGTCGCTCTCCAGTATCTTTAAACTGTATTTAATTTTGGCCGTAGACTCATTGAAAAGGTTGTTGAGGAAATTGTGTGGGGGAGATTGACAATGTGCCCTTAAACCAAATATCTGCTTTCCCACCTTGTTCTCCAAACTGTCCTTTAACTCTCTCCACTTTGACCTGTACTCTGAATTTGGGACTTTACGAATCCTAAGTCAGAACGCTCCCCAGTCATAACAAATCTGGCCACAGTTACGTTGCACTAAAGTTATTTGCTGTCATAGAGCTCAGTTCTGTGAAAATGGTCTAAAAAGGTCTGTTGATGCTCCAAAAAAATCAATACCAAAAGCACCATAAATGTAACATCAATAGTTTGCTCAGTAAGGAAACACTTGAAGAGAAAAATGTAAAGAAAAGACTTTATGTCAGGCCTTTTAGCAGTCTTTTTTTAATCTTGCTTGGTTGTTGCTTCAGCATTACATTGTGTCCCACTTTCCCAGCTGCAGCTGCTGGAGAAATGTGAAATATAATCAGTCAATTCATTAATTAGTCAATCGACAGAAAATTAATCACCAACTATTTTTATAATCCATGAATTGTATCAGTTAGTTTTCAAACCAAAATGCCAAAATCCACTTTGCTCAGTTTCTCAAATGTGAAGATTTGAGGCTTTTCTTTGTCAAAAATGATGGGAAACTGAATAACTTTGAATTCAGATGTTCAGATAAAACAGGCAATTTGAATATGTCAACTTGGGCTTTGGTAGATTATAATTGGCATTTGTCACTGTATTCTGGCATTTTATAGACAAAACAAAAGATTGATTAATCCAGAAAATGACTGGCTGGATAATCAGTTGTGAAAATAGTTGCAGCTCTAGTACCATGGATTAAGATAAAGTTCATAATATCGAAATGATGGGCCTACTACAATGTAAACAATCATTGTAAGTTTTGTCAGTGCTAGTGGGGTACATTTAAAGACCAGACCCAAACACCAACATGTTAATAAGATCAATACTTTATAAGATTTGGTCAGAACTGATCTGTATGATTAAAAGAAATCAGGGAAAACTGATATAAAACAGAAAAGAGAAATAAATATCTGTACAGAGACTGCCCACACATAGAAAATATAAAATTATGTTATAAACAGCTGTTGTGTCAAAAATATGGCAAAACAAAGGCGAAATTTTGACCCTACTGGATCCTCTTCAAGCACAAAACTGATTACGTCCTGTTGATATTCTGGTCAACCGATCAAACAAAAACTACACAACACTTACAATACGACCACTGTCAGATACATTCCAGGTGTGTCCCCAGGTGTGAAATGGTCAGAGTTGAAGCTTTGAAGGCTCCCTCCTTTACCCTCCTTCCCTCTCCGTCTTTCTCTCTCTCTCGAGGGAGGTTAGAAGCTTTTCATCTGTGCTCCATGGTCCATGTAGTTGAATTCAACATTAACATCTAAAACCATTAGTGGTGACTCAAAACATCCTCAGCTTGTAGTGACTTAACATGCTGTAAATAACATCAGCGTAACTCGTCAGCATGATCGAGAGCACCGTTGATTGTGGCTCTGTAGGTTTCTGCTCCCATTAGAGTTTAGTCATTAGTGTGTCACTCTGTGCTCTGTGTCATCGCAATGATATCAGACTAAAAAGTACAGTATGTATGTGGTGTCAACAAGAGGGCACATATAAGGTAACAGGATTCATGCAGTCTGTAACAGAATAGTGGATGTTTGATAAGGTTTGATTCAAAGCTGAAAGTTTTCCACTAAATGTGGGAGTGTGGAGGGAAAGAAGTGACTAAACACCGTGCATCCAGCCTGTTTACCTTGTGTATATCTCTGTATATAGATGTAAGGGTGGGTGGGTGGGTTGCAGTAAACAAGCACTGTTGCATTTTGTGAAAATTTGGAAACTGAAGTAGTCTCCTCATTGGTCTCTTCTTGGCTCCTGCTACTAATCTTCTGCGTGCCCTGTCCTGGTTGTGCATCTTACAGTTTGTCTTTCTTAACTTCTAATAAAACCTAAAGTCTTTGCTCACCTGAACCTGTGCCTGTCGCCTCTTTGTGTGCTCCCTCTTTTCTGTGTGTGCCTTCATAACAGGGTGAGCTCCAAGTCTTTACACCTCTCAGCAGCAGCGCCCTCGGTATTCAAGCTGATTAGCAGCCCTGCAAATTAACTGGCTGGAGTCAAAGCCGTTCTTGAAAATACATTAAACTAACTCCCTACATCACCATGTCCTTGTTAGATTCAAAGAACTGGATTTTCTTCAGAAATTGTGTCATCAATGTTTATCAAGTGTGGACGAATGAACTAAATATTCAAACTACATATTTGTCCCCGACGGATTAAACACCATTCATCATTTGAATAGTGACAATAATCCTCCATTGGCTCACAAAGTAACTCCATGTCAGAAGTCGGTACTTCATCATTACATTGGTTCATTACATTTAGATAAACTACACTGACTCCTGAGGGGAGATTGGTTCATTATAATATTGTAGCTTCAAGAAAATTCATTCTTGATATTATCGATTAAAATGTTGTTTAGATTGATTTAGTTCACATACTAGATTTCATGTTTCCGAATGTTTAAGATGGAGACGCTTCTGCCGGGATCTAAACTTTTCTTCTGCAAATATTTTTCAGGGGCAGAGCCAAAAAACAGTTTTTGATGCACAGTCAGTCACCTGCCAACCTCGTAGTAAATAAAATAATAATAATTCACGCATTCATCGGCTAATATTAGCTTATCACAGATATAATGTTATCAGCATATACTAACTGGCTACATATCGGCCCACAAGTAACAAGAAATTTCAGTAACGAAATCCCAAAGATATGTTCGAGCTCTTTTAGAAGCTGTCACCGTTTCATAGTTTGTTTATTTTTAACTATATATGTCTCAGTGAACATCTTGGTCACAATACTTCAGTAGCAAAATTTAAGGAATCCCACCGAAAATGTTGAGTTCAGTTAAAAATATATAAATAAAAACATTTTTGGCTGATATCATCATTCTCACATTTCTTAACTTTCACATATAAATATCAGTATCGTTCACAAAAATCTGGTATCAGTCGTGTTCTTAAAAACTACAGACGCTTTTGATATATTGTCGTTATTCATTCTGACCCCGACGTTCATGAGGTTCGGGATTTTACTCGGCTAAGTAAGTTTCTTCAACTACATAGCTATAAACTGATGTGGCTAGACTGAACTGTGAAGGTCAGCTGGGCCAGAGACTTGTTGATTTTGAAGGACAGGAATAATGTGGAGACTGTACCACAACCTTACACCCTCTGTGATGTGAGAGTCAAACATCCACGTTGCCTTCGAGATCATCAGATTTCACAGAGGTGTGTCTGGAATATTTTTGACTGTATCCAGTATCCAGTATGCTCGGCTCCATTATCAGCCTCCTCCTCTGTCACAATTTTCCTTTTTTTTTTTTTTTTACTGGACTTCAGTCTGACTTTACTCAGCCAGAAAAACAAGTTGTTTGACTCTGGCCACTGAGCTTTAAATCAACAGTATTTTATTACGTCTGAAGTTATGCTTAAATAACTAGAAACTCGTGTGTGGAATGGAATCAAAGGAAAGAGTCACTGGCTGCACAGATTAAAGTCTGCAGCATCTGTCAGCTCTTATAGAAGGTCATAGCCCAGCTTCGACTGTCAGAGACGATACTGTCATCCCCTCCGTCGCGTTCAAGATCCAGGCAGATAGGGAGGTGTTGCAGGCAGGTGTTGAGGCTTAAACTGTAACCATGTTAGACAAGGAACCAAAAAAATAGGTTGCTGCGCAGCCTCACTCAGTCCGTGTTAAGGGCATCAGTCTAAAAACGTTGTGAGCCTTTTCTCTCCCAGAGAACACATGAGGCTGATGTTGAATTAATCAGGGACAACATTTTGACCCCATCGTGTCCCTTGGGTCGACGGCATAGCTACCCAGTCTCAAAAAAGCTCAGTCCAAATGCAGCCGAGAAGCGTTCGAGAGAGCCTGAAATCCGATTGGTCAAACCGATCTCACCTCTGGAGGAATATTGAGTCTTAAAAACCTAAAGTAAATCTGTCCTCTAACTATTTAACGTAGTTCATTACTTCTACCTAAGTTCAGTTATGTCGCATTTTGAAGGCAGCAGTGGAACATACGTGTCTTAGCTGAGTGATCTTAAAATGATTTACGGTGTACGTAGCTAAATGTAAATGAAGGTGTCAGGATTTTATCTGGACACAGGACTTGAAATGACAAATGTAAATGGGAGCAGGTCGGGGTTGGAACTGGGTAAATGTGGTAGAAAACGTTAAATTACAGGCCACGCACACTCACGCAGGTGTTTTTAGTTTTGTTTCTTTGGCTCATTAGAGCTCAGCTTGGGTTGAAGGTAGGTGAAAACGACGCTGATCACAGTGGTCACCAAGTTATGTGAGGTCAATGGACGCCATGTTCCAGTAGATGAAGGTGTAATCTGTCCCACGCAAACAGACGCAAAAAAGTAGATGAAATCATCTCCATCTACCACTGGTGTGCGAGGCCTTTTTAAAGCTTCTCGATATGGAAGTACATTTCCCAGATTACTAAATCAGCAGCTTGCAAATGAGGTTGCATCTGCATTGCTGCGTCGTGTATGCACATGAAATTTTGCGCCAGAGTTTGTGTACCTCTCTACGCACTGTTCAGAAGTCTGCGTGTGTATATTGGCTTTTGACCGCTGTAACCTGAATTTCGAGCGGCACGCTTAAATTGGACATATTGTGGTCCCCAAAAATCCTACAGTTACTAAATGTGCTCTGTTTTTGTGTTGGCCTCTGAAGACAGTATTTTAAATCATTTTAGCTATGCACAGTACTCAGTGTCTTAATTAAAACAAAGCAATGAAACATCTCTTGCAGTCACGTTTCATGGCAGGTTTCACAGACTAGAAGCAATCACGAACCTGTTAGTTAAATTCACAATCTGCATTTTTATTACCTGCATCAGGCAATGTGCTGGATCTTTATTGAAGAACAAAACACTGATCTGATGCTAATGAATATCGTAGATACATTCCTTGTGTGGGTGTGTACATCCACTCTAAATGTGTGTAGGTTTTAGGAAACTCTGTGCATGGATGAGTGTAACCCTGTGGCGTCTCCCATCAGGACGGCTCCGGCTCTCTGAAGAGGAGCGGCTCCTTCAGCAAACTGCGAGCGTCGATCCGTCGCAGCAGCGAGAAACTCGTCCGCAAGCTGAAAGGCGGCGGCTCGTCACGAGACAGCGAGCCCAAAAACCCTGGGTAACTATCCTTCCCCCCCTCGCCTAACCCACCACACCCCACCCTGACACCTGACTGACATGCTACAGGTGACTGAAGGCCTGGAGGATCGAGCCGGCCCTCCAGCCCTTAGCTCAGCGGTTGGCGTACTAACCAAAAACAAAAGAAGGGATTCGCTCTGCTTTGCTGGTGGTGAAGTGGTGTAACTCTAAAGCTGTTTGCACATGAAAGGATGGAGGAGGCTTTTACTGTCAATTACACATTGGGCCTTTTTTTCTCCATTGCATGAGTTTACCTTTCTTTACTCACATTGCCATTGTACAGTGTTTATTTTAATGTTTTTTGTTTTTTCTTTTTTCTTTCACATAGTTTAGTTGGGTTGTCAGTGGACAGAAGCCCAAACACCCGAGCTTCTGTCCACTGCTCCGTGACCTGCAAGAGAGTATCAAGGCGTTTTTTGTTGTTTTTTTTAGGGGGGAAGAAATATCTGAGGTTTTGTCGATAAAGTTGAAACTTTACGGGGGAAAAGTCATTATATTTCAAGAACAGAGCTGAAATTTTATAAAGACGAGGTTGTACCTCTAATATTTCAAAAGAAATGGCACAATAACTTGAGAAAAAAATTGTAGTGTTTCAAGGAAGTAGTTGTAATAGTTGGAAAAAAAAGTAATAATATCATCAAAAAATGTCCCAAAAAGGAGTCGTCATGTTTAGATTGAGTCGACTGGGTTCCATTCTGTTGGAGACTCCCACAGTCCGGGCTGATTCCCATTGAAAAGCTTAGGGAAGCTGAAGCAGTTTGACAGGAGAAGCGACTTGAAGAACGTGGACTTGGTGGTCGTTTTAGCAGATGTACGTCTGCTTAGCGTCCTATGAAGAAGAATAGCACACAGCCGCGTCCCTGATTTGTCTCGTCTTTAGGGCTATAGCAATCTGTCGGTTGATTTAAATAGTAGCATAGTCTACCAGCGGAGCAATTACATAAAACGCAGCATCTTAAATTTCTTCTCGAAATATTTCAACTTCATTCTCGAAACCTCCCCCCCCAACAGCGGCCATAATACTCCATTGTAGTGACCAAACCTGACCATTATTAAACAGAAAACCAAAGGTAACTCTAACTGTACAGCAAACAGTGATTCATGAATTAATGAAACAGGAGAAATAATGCAACTACTTCACTGTGACGGGCGATGTGTAGAAAAGCATCTGCAATGAGAGACTAACCACTAATGTCTGCGTTTGAAATGCCTTTATTCTTGTGATGCCTGTGGAACTAATTTTTTCTTTTTGTTTAAACCACTAATAGTAACATCTATTTATTTGCATTTTGTGGCTTTGGACTATTTATTTCAACTAGTTTGAAATATAGTTCAGTTTTACTCAGCTCTGGATTTTTATTATTTCCTTTTACTTGTGAACTTAACTCTGAAAACAATCTGGTCTGCATGGCTGTTTTTGCTGCTCTGTTGAATTTTTATTTATGAATAAATTTTTTCATTTGAATGTCGACTTGCATGCCTCGTCTGTGTGCTCACTGGTTTCCTTTCCCCTCTCTGCGCGGTTCTGCTCTGTGCCTCATTACGGTGATGGATAGGATGAATTTCCTCTATCATCGTCGTCGTCACCATCATCATGACCGATCGGCTCTCAGTAAAGTTGAATCCCTGCAGAAATGTCCATTTCAAAAAGTCATTAAGGGCATTGCTTTTCATAAAGATACCACCACCTGGTATATGGGGAAAAAGGCATGAGTTGTCTTAAATTTGCATCTTCCCACCAGCAAATGAAGCCAGTTTTATTGGCAGCTAAAATGTGATGTATTGTCTGAAAATGAAAATAGCTGTTCCAGATCCCCGGTAGTTACTGCACCAACAGCAAACTAGTCTCCAAAATTCACTTCGTCGTTAACACTATACCAACATTGAATTAATCGTTCATAACACACTACAATGTAGTTGTACGCAGCTATTAGGACATTTTTAATTGTTTATTAATGTACAGTATTCGTCAACAATTATAATTTTTCCTATGAAAACCTTTTTTTTCACCATATTGTCATTCATTATATGTTTATATGATCTACAGTTGTTGATGAATGCATTGATAAACACTTAAACACTTTTTTCCATTTATCTTTTTCAAAAGACAAGGAAATGTTTTAATACATTTCTTAAGACATTGTTAGTTTTTATTTGATGCTGCCGTCACGTAATAACTCGCCCTGCATCACCATGAGACCTGAGTCCCAACAAGTTACTGCTAATTAATCACCTGATTAGCTTGTCAGATGCGGCGTACAGTACATGTGTTTTGGTTATGTTGTATCGCGAGATGGTACCGAACTTGCTGCCTCACATTTGGACGGATACGTTCTGCAGTGTGGTCTAACTGAACCCAGGTTTGTGTTCAGGCATGAATGTCGGTGTGTGCATGAGATCTACTGACATGAAACTATCAGTTTTCACCACTTACCACGCATCAATGAAAAGACTGTTGCGGATTAGTTCAATAAAAGAAATTGGTACCACTTTCTGATAAGGTACCCTTCATCCTTCAGGCATTGCTTTAAAGCAGGAGAGTTGAACTCCTCCTTAATTATAGGAGGTAGATTATTCCATTCCCTGCACTCCCTCTTAAAGTAATTATAAAACTATCAAGGAACTCTTCCATATAATATCCTCTAAACGTTATTTAATTGAATCTGACGGGCCCTGTCCTCCACTGGAAGCCAGCGAGGCTGCAAGAACCGAAACCTTCCAACGTGACTCCCAGGATCAAGTCTGAAGACACTTCCAATCGGTTTGTTTTGTGCTGCCTGGAAGTTTCAGTTCCGAAGCCTTTGTAAACTCCCGGTGCCGTGAGCTAACAACGCCATCAAAACGCCGGATCAGGCTCGAGGCCAATCCAGTGGCTTCCAAAGCATTCAGACCCCTTCAGTTGTCGCACACTTTATTGTGTTGTAGATTTTAAATGGATAAAATAACCATTAATCCATAATGACAAAGTGAAAACATGTTTATTGAAAATCAAAAAACTGAAATCTCTTATTTACAGAAGCAGTCAGACCCTCTGCTGTGGCGCTCCAATCTGTGGTCAGGTGCCTCCTCTTTGCTTTCAATTGAAAATTGAATGGATTCGGACATAGTTTCAGAAGGGACAAGCCTGTGGTATATAAGGTGCCAAAATTCACGGGGCATGTCGGCACAAAAAACCAAACCGTGAAATCCAAGGAACTCACAGTAGACCTGTGTTAGAACCGTGGTGAGAATGGAAATTCAGTTTACAATGAAATCTTCAACACTGTGAAGTGTGCAAAAAGTGAAGGGGTCTGAATACTTTCTGAAGCCGCTGTAACTTCAGGCTGTCTCTCTTCAGTACGTTTGCCTTCATAGCTATACGTCTACTTCCGGCATTAAACCTGGCCCAGTTCCTTTTTAAGCCATGGCAGCACCTCCTGGGTTGTCAAGAACGCAACCCAAGTAATTACAGATAATCTGAATTATCTGTAACTATGAATGTTAAAAGGGGATTCTGTTCCAGATGCTCAGCAGCCCTTTTTCCAGAAGCTCAGAGGTCAAATAATTGAATTGATTTAAGAAAGAGCTAAAAAGGCAAAGAAATCGTAGTGTTGGAGGAGGATAAACACCGCCGGAGAGATTTTACAAAATCTGCCAACCCCAGATTTATTTTTCAAGGCTTATAACTTAAATATAAAGCAGTGGAACCAATAATAAAGCCATAAATTACAACTTACACACATTGTAGAGGCTGTCATGCTAGAAAGTGGTACCAAAATTTCACATTTGACCTTGTAAATTTCATAAACATGATGATAAAACGTTAGTTGACATATCAAACATTCTTGTGAAACTAACCTTTGTTTGAAAATATCATGGATGTCATTAACCAACATATAGGTACCATCATCTCCACTGAGCTAATCTCCTCACACCGACTCTCCACCCCCTCACCTCTGACCTCTCACCCCCACCCCACCCCACCCCCGCCTCCCTTCCCTGCATGTCACTGCTCTGGGTGCAGCATGAAGCGAGCCAGCTCTCTGGGGGTTCTTAACGTGGCGGACAAGGCTGCGAGTGACCACTACCAAGTAAGGAGCCGAGACCCGAGTGTCGAGACCTGGGTCCGAAAGTATCTGCGGAGGGTCTGACCGTTTGTTTTTAACCCTGCTGTTTATGGGGATAATATCCTGTCACGGAAAGGTCAAAGTCCAATCCCTAAAAAAAAAACCCCAAAAAAACTTCCAATGTGTTTCTATTAAAGGACAAATACCTTCTAAAATATATTTAGGAGACAATTATGTTTTCCAGTTATGATTTTGTTCAGCTTTATTTGTCTGAGCTTGAAGGGGAGCTTGTGATTTCTGCACTGAATAAACGTATTCATCTAAAACTAATGTTACATCAACAAATTTGACAGTTTTTGATGAAAGAATTCCTCAGATAATCCATTAGTAAATTGACAGAATATTTAAAACCATTTTTATTATCAAATAATCATGAATTTTCGACCAGAAATGCAAAAATATAAATTCCAGCCTCTCCTATATGAGAATTTGCAGCTTTTCTCTTTCATAAATCATTGTAAAGTGAATCTCTTTGGGCTCTTTGGGAAGTTCTGGGCAGTTTTCAGTATTTTCCGACAATTTGTGGACTAAATAATCATTACTATGATAAAATAATCAAGAGATGAATTGATTACAGAAATTATTTGTGGCCCTGTCCAGGTAACTTTATCAGTCAATACAGGAAATGGGGAAAATTTCATAATATTTCAAGAGTAAAGCTGTAACTTTATAAATTAAAAAGGTGGAATATTTTGAGAACAAAATTGTCAGAAGTCAGAGGGAAAAAAGGCTCAATACTGTAAGAAAAAAGCTTTAATATTTAAGGAAATGGTCAAAATAGTTCAAGAAAAAAGTCGAATATTTCGAGGAAAAGTAATAGTAATAGTTCTAATAAACTCTGTGTTTACACATCAACACTTTCTTCTAAGATGTTATTGAAGAATATCGTCTCCAGATATTCCTTATTCAAAGCAAACAAACAAAAATCCTTTTCATGACAATTTCTACACAAGCAGATGCCTCAGTACGACAACTTTACGTTGTCGACAGATCCGAAATCCAGGGAACGTCGATAGATAAGTACCAGTATTTTTACAGCGTGAGAAAATTACCTGGTGCATTTTCTCCCGAGAGGACACAAAGTTTAGACATTTTTAAGAGAATAGCATTTTTATTTACGTGCTAACCCACCAAGCCACTTTACCGAGAGGATTAAAACAAACCACTGAAGAGGTTTTTTTTTCAGATGCTTTTTGACCCGGTCTTCTCTTTTATACTCCTCTCCCTCTCAGTCTCTCTCAAGCCTATAAACTATCCCCCGCTGCTCTGTTGACTGGTTTTGTGGCCAAACCGGAGCATTCGTCGCTGTCAGATTTGTCACTACTTACACATGGGGAGTAAAAACGTCATCGTGACTCACACACTAACTCCACACCATCATTATTTTCACTAATCAACACAATTTAGAGACATGTTTTTCTTAATTGACGCCCGTTTTTAAGAAGCAAATGGCTTCATTTTTCACCACGTGTGGCATTTAGCTACTATCCATAGCCCCTGGAAACTTGGTTGCCCAGTCCGTGCCTCAAACCTGCCAGTTGTCATAAGAGAAGTCCAGACTTTTGCATGTGATACCAAATCTGCACACCCACCGAGCACTTTATTAGGAACACCATGCTGATACCGGGTAGTTCCTCCCTCTGCTCTCAAGACGGCCTCAGTTCTTTGTGGCCTGGATCTCACCAGATGTTGGGAACCTTCCTTTGAGATTTGGGCCCATGTTGATGTGACTGCATCAAATCATTTCAGCCTTGATCTCAGAAAATGATCATGACACTTTAGACAAATTCTCAAAGTCATAGTGGTCAAGCTTAAGAAGAAGCAGCTCCTCAATTCTGAAAAAGTTACCATTTTTAATTTATTTTTGTTAAGGAATCCCCCTGTCAGCGCTTAACCTCATTGCCTTTCACTCCATTTCCTCCAGGAACGAAATCATCGTCTGAGAAACAGTCGAGACCTGAGCGCCAGCCACACTGACCTGGCGCGTTGAAGGTTTTTCGACCCCCGAAGAGGCGAAGCACGGAGGCCGCGAGGTCGCGACGGTCACGAGAACCGACTTCCCGTCCTGCGTCGCCTGACCAAGCTTCAGACCGCTCCTCGCTGTAAATAGGTGTTTGTGAAAGCTTCGTATCTCCCACGCATACGCGTCGGCATCACACCACCGAGTGCTCGCTGTACAGGTTTTAATCTTCCGTTGCACTTTTAAAGGTTCGTGCTCTCAGAGGGGGATTTTGTGGTGTTTCAGCTACTCAGATTTGAGTGCGTAAATCTATTCTGTCTAATTCTATGTGCGTATACTGTACGTGAGCGTGTGGTGGCGTTGGCGTGAGCGATCGCCCTCTCTGATCAGTCCTTCTTAATATTTTTTTTTTCTTTTTTTTTGCTTTGCTATCACTTGAATGAAGGCAGATGTAGAGTGGAGTTTGAGTTTCACAAACCTTTCTGATGTAGAGGCAAAAAATAGAAAGAGCCACTGGTCCAGTTAAAAAGTAGCGTGTGAAGCCAAAGAACTACACGACTCAAGTTCTCTAACAAACACACTTTGCCTTTTATTATCTTATGTTTCAAACTCCTATTATTCCCCTCACTTTTATAGCTTAAGGTTGATTTACTCTAAAATCTCTGCAGACAGTGTCCTCTGACTTTAGTTGCTACCAATGCGTTCCCAGCAGTGGGCGCAGTAAAATAACGACCGAGTGACGACAAAAACACAAACAAGCAGCAGCCGTCGTCTTACAGGCGTTTTTGACCGGGTTTCACCTCTCAGGCCACCTGTCGTCTTGGTGGAGCTCGTTGGGGCCGTGTGCGGCCTGAGAGGGACACCTGCAGACGCTACTCAGGGCCGAAAAAGTACGGCCACTCCCTCTGCGTGTTTTTCTGGATAAACGTTTTAAAATTTACACTGAACGTTACGGTAAAAAGATGCTAGAGTTGAACGTCAGTCATATACACAGGAAGACGGTAAAGTCCAGTTTTCCATCTAGTAAAGATGCAAATACTATTTTATATATTTTACCTATGTTTACTAGATATATTACAATCAAGTGTAAGGTCTCTGTTAAAGAAACTAAATATGATTTTATGTTGTTATTTTATTATTTTATTATTTTTCTTTGTGTGAAAGACTCAAGAGAACTTTATCGTCAAACCATCCATTTACAAGTTCACAAAAGGGATAAAGTTTCATGTCTCTCAGGCCAGTGGTGCATTAAAGTGCACAAAAGGCGGTCACACAAGAAAGGGACAAAAAAAAAACACAGAACAGAAAAAAAGACACAGTGCAGAGCGGTTCAAAGCGGAAGAGAACAGCAAAGAACAAACAAAAAAATAAGACACAAGAAACACAAGAGAGCAAGAAAAAAAACACAAAGAAAAAAAGGACAACAAAATAAAATACACAGAACAGTTCAAAAAACAGGACAAAACGGTTCAAAAGACAGGACAGAACAGTTCAAAAGACAGGACAGTTCAAAAGACAGAACAGTTCAAAAGACAGGACAGAACGGTTCAAAAGACAGGACAGAACAGTTCAAAAGACAGGACAGTTCAAAAGACAGGAAAAAACAGTTCAAAAGACAGGACAGAACGGTTCAGAAGACAGGACAGAACAGTTCAAAAGACAGGACAGTTCAAAAGACAGGAAAAAACAGTTCAAAAGACAGGACAGAACGGTGGAAAGAGTCAGTTCAAAAGTGTAGAACATAAATCTTGTAACCTGGTGACTATTTCTAAACACTGTGGTTGTGGTTTGGTGATGTCGCCACAAATGGCTGCAAGTAGGGCAACGCTGCAGTCTGGTCCCAGCCGCTATTTGGTTGAGCTTGATGTATTTTCATTTTAAGCACAACTTGAGGGTGTTGTTTGTCGAAAAGGGGAAAAAAGGCAGAAATTGAAAGGAGATTTTATAAATGCAAACATATTAAAATTGCTGTTACGTCGATGGAAAGTATTTAAGTGCAGCTCACGGTACAAAAGTAAAACATTCTTTAAAAAACACCTTATCTCTTCATTAGCTTTGAGACTGAGTAACAAAGTTATCGAAACGTTTTCGACCAATTTGACCAAGAATGAACCAGAAATCCAGCACATTGGATCTCTTCACATAATTTACCTACTTTACGTGCTCGCTTTATTAACACCATTTTGGTCTGTCGTCCTTCATCCAGTAAAATTTACTTTGCCAAGAAAAAGTTCACACATTTGACATTAAAGCAGTAAAGTTTCCAAGTCACAGTCTATCCACCATCGGGTGATTGTAGAGCTTCGGATCATAAATACCAGTTAAAACGAATGAAAGAGGAAAATAAATCCTTCCAGTTCTTTTTTATTTTATTGATAGTTTAGTTTTACTTTTTTATTGCTTTTCTTTCAGTTGGCCGACTTGCTCTCACTGAAGCTGTTTGGCTTTCACACGCTGAAGTTTAACTCCACCAGTGGGAACGGTTCTGCCTCTTAGGGAAGGTTTTGATAACCAGAACTGTCAACTAGGCAGAAGTTGTCCAGCAATGACGTCTCTTTGCAGGCCGACCCCGGACGTCAGCTTGGCTCTGCAGGTTTCCAATGGACGTTCTGCACTGGGGGTTTTTTTTGTTTTGTTTTGTGATATTCACACATTGTGTTCCGTAAGAAAACCCTCCTCACAAATCAACAGACATTTGAGAAACTGGAACTGACAGACTGTGTTTTCTGCATTAATTGAAAAACCCCTTCGAGACAAACACGTTGGAAACCTGCAGAGGGGACCCGCATCTCAAATGCCTCTTTGGCTTTAGGACGACAGACGGTTTTCCTCAAACGCTCCGTCCTGTGTGTGATGGACGACTCTGCCCTTGATGTATGAAATTCTATGTTTACATTTGGGTTTTGTAAATGACGTTTTGTTTGTTTCTTGTCCTCTCGCTGCTCCCAAGCCTCCTTTTTTTTTTTTTTAAACATCTGTCTGTAACAAGCCTTGGGAATGGCAGCGCTGTCTCCCCGGACGGTCCCCTGCTTCGGAAGAAAGAGGCGGGATGGTTGAATTCACGGGCACGTGAAGGCCGGCCGCCACATTCTCAGGATCGAGGCCGTACGCACACTGATTCACACACTGACCGCAAAGTTGATATCGCTCTAGAAAACTCACTTTAGAAACAGAGATTCCAGGTATGTTAAGATGCTCAAGACAACACTTTACCATGTGAGTGAAGTCGAACGAATCCAACCCAAAATAAAACACAAAAAAAAACAAAACAAATAATGCAAATGATGAATTATTTAAAGAAAGTTATTATCAAGCAAGAATGAAGTTGCAAAGGTAAAATATATGTATTTGCTGTTACCAAAATACGAGGGACAATTCCTCCTGTAGCTAGTGAGGACTAGTTAGATGTAGTTGAATGAAAACATATCAGTGTGTATTTAAAACTGGAACTTAGTGTAAAGATGAAAACCCTGATTAGTCATTTACAGCCGCTGGATCAAAATCCAGACCAAAAAAAAAAAACCCAACGTAATCCTGATCGTAACAATATTCGCTGTTGATTTTCCACACCGGCCTTCTTTATGTCAAAATACAGTCAAGTCTGGCAAGAAGTGGACGCGCTGACTGACTGTCGCTCCGAGATTCAAGCCTTCGTCAAAGTCCCCAGTTCGCTGCCCTTTTTGTTAAATGAAGTTCAGTGACGCCGGTCCGGTGTCGCAGAGTTTTGTAAGTCTGAGATTTAGCCGCAATGGTTTGAATTTTAATATATTTTTACAGTCAAACGGGAAAGAACGATGTTGCCAAAATCGCAAACAAATGTGCGTTCATGGCGAGAAACGAGGCATCGCCGGCGTCCGTGGCTGCTGTGATATAAATTTTACAATAAAGGTTGAAGTCGTCGACATGCAGGTGTGGTCTGTGGGTCAACTTTGCAAATCAGGAACTTCCTGATCGGAGAATAAATCAACGAGATTACAAATCTGATCAGGCGTTCGATGACTCGCTAGCACCCAGCGACCAATCAGGTTTAACCGCCGTCCATCTTAAAGGAGTCTCAGGATTTTCCTAAAGCATCATGGGACTAGTTTTAAAGAATCCTGGATATTTTTTTTTTCGGGAATAATCTTGTAAACGTGTCAGTCTGTGATTGGAAGATGCTTTGACGACCAACGACCAGTCACAAGGGATTTGCGCTGGAGAGATCAGACTCATCCGGCTGGAAATGAACCCGGGTTCTTCTTAGACCGACCGCATCGAATCAGATTTGTGACTAATGCATTTGCTGCTTTGTGAGTCGCTTGTTTCCTTTTGTTGAGAGTGTGGTTTGTTTTCTTCTTGCAGAACTTTGGTGAACCTTTATTCTTGTGGCAGGGACGTGCAATAAGCTTTTGTTTGATGTTACAGTCATTTGTTTGAAAAACTCTGGTTTGATTTGTAAATCTGACGATAATTGATCAACATCTGAACCTACGTGGCCAATTTGTGTAAAAGGCTTTTATTCCACAGAGACGCGATTACACTGAACATCCCCCTTTTTCTTCTTCTAAAAGAAAATTATCTGCCGTCATTTCCTGAAGGAGGAAAAACAAAGATGAAGCCCTGAAATGTAAATATAAAAGCTGAGTAGATTTGATAACTTGAATAATATTCATTGTCATTATTTCCTTCTGTGCCTGCAATAATTAAGACATTGTGATTTTTTTTTTTTTTGAAGTGTCAAATATCCAATTTAGGAATTAAATTCTTATTCTTTTTCCTTTATAACGATGATTTTATTGACACTGTTTGACATTACAGGTCAGAGTCGAGTATGTTGACTGTTGATCAGTCTGCTCATCAACCTGCTTTTTTTTTTTTTTTTTGTCTTTGTCGTCTTAACGTAAAAGCTCCAGAAAGTAACGAGGCACATAACTGAATAATGTCCAGGGGTTTGGATGAACCGGGTGACGGCGGAAAGTGTTGTACGTTCAGGATTTATATGTGAATGTAGTTTAAATCAGGATAAAATGCAAACTCTTTGTATACGGAAGCAAAGAAATACAACAATAATTATATAGACACAAGTAACAGGATGATTTCTGACACAGTCAATGTACAGTTTGTTATAAATCAAGCCAACTTTGACCAGGAGCTGATTTTTTTCTACACACATCCAACTGTGACACACTCTTTAAATTCTACACAACATGTAGAAAATGTGTCTTTGCTAAAAATCACATTTTACCCCAAACAGTAAATGACGTCACGTAGGTACAACTGTGGAAGCAGCGAAGGGCCGAAATAATGTGACTTTAATAAGCTAAATTTAAATACCGCTGAATTAAAGTCTTGAAATATGACGACGGAATCTGAATTTATTGGTTTGAATTTCCCTCTTTGACATAAACCTGACTTTAAACGTTGCCTGGTTCTTAAAGTTTTAATTTATTGTCTTGAATTTTACTGATTCAACTTTGCCAACCTGATTTTTAACTTAAATTAAATTAATTAATTGATGAATTTTTTTTTGACTGGATCGCAAAAGGGACGAACTGAATTCAAACCACCCGAATATAGTTTTTCCTCGAAGTCGGACACAATTTTTTGTACCCGAATTTCTGAGGGAAATAATGTTTTTGACGTTTCACCATTGAAATTTTACCTTCTGGAAATTTTAAAGTGGAGTTCCTACAGGTCGTAAACATCCATACATGTGAGACCGAGCTGGCTGCTGCCATATGAAACGTTGACATTAGCCGGTTACCTGGAGGAAGCCTGGCGGCAACTGCACCCGCAGCTGTTCTTTTCAGTTTTACATTACACAAATATGTTATTACAACTCATCGTCTTGTATTCTTTCCCTCTTACTTTGCAAAACGGAAGTGTTTTGCGATCAGACGTGCGATGGGCCGGATGTTCCGCCATGATGGTACTAAGTCGCCCACGAGGGTCACTTCCTTTTGGCCTGTTTTTGCTTCCGTAGTTGTGTTAATTAGATGCGGCTCACTGTTGGGGGTAGAAATCCACTTTCAGAGTGAAACATGGTTTGTAACAAAGGCAAATGTTCGTACATCTGATTTAAAGAGTGTTCACACATTTTCATTTGCTCTTATTAGGGACACCTGCAGTTGTGACATATGTTAAAATTCTTCTCTCTGAAGTATTTTTCTTTGGTATGAACTGTAGTCGTGTCATCGTAGACGTTGTTGCCCAACCGCGGGTCTGTGGCTCTGTAGAGGACGAGCTGGGGGGGGGTCCGCCGCTGATGTAGAGAAATTCGACGTCCTGACACCAGGGCTTCTAACCAGCTCTTAATACACAGAGTGGTTTTTCCGCGTGGCGAGTAGCGATGACGTGAATGTAAATGTGTGATTTGTGAAAGCGCGGGAAAGTTCGAGTCGACTTTCCGTGCGTTTCTTGTTGAAGCGGTCGAAGTCTCACAGTCTGTCGTTTTGCTGTCATTTAAAAAAAAATTGTAATTTACTTTCTTCTGAAATTTCCTCCTCCGCCTCCCTGGGCTGCGTCGACCACGTTGGCGTGTGGAAGCGGTCATGTGGAGGGGGGGGGTGGGTGGTACATAGCAGACCCAAATCTCTATTTATCAGATGCCCGGTTACCAGGGCAACGCGTTGGATGCTGCAGCCTCCTTGACGTAACACCCCACAACTCAGAGGCTCCTAAATGACAGTTCTACGATCAGAATTATTGAATAGAGGATTGGATGCCTTTTTTTTGTTGTTGTTGTTTGTTTGTTTGTTTTTTGGTTTAACCTGAACTTGTTCTTAAGGACATCAAAGTTCTACGAGAACTCTTCCCTCTGCGTTGAACAGGAACCAGAACCCGTCCTCTGTATATCTTGTGTGTACAGTAAACACGTGTTGCTGGATGAGACCGGCTTGCGTGATACCACTCGTGTGCCCCCCCCCGCGCTGGTAGTCCGTGGCGTGACGGAGCGCGAGGATACGGACGAGAACCTGTGATGAAGAGGAAGGGTTGAAGATGAAGTTTCAACAAATCTCCCCAGAATATCTGCACCTACACAAAACTACGAGTTGTTTTTGTTGTTTTTGTCTTTTTTACTCACTGCACTGTGACTGTGAGAACATTTGTCTGCAAATTTCTTCTCTACTACACACCCCCTTTTCTTTTCCATGTGACATTCGTCCGGCAAATTGTTGTACATCTTAACTGTATTTGAAGAATAAAATGGTCAAATTAATGACTTTTCTACTGTGATTTGTTTTTTTTTAATTTATTTTAATTGTTCCCCAGGCTGAGGGTTAAAAGCATCAAATCATTTTAATTTGATCTGACACGAGGCTGTTCCCCAGGCAGGGGGTTAAGTTCGGGATCTCAGTGCCCTCCGCCGTGCGTCACTAACCCCCTCGTTGTTATCACCGATGTGCAACACAGTAAAACACGGAACCAGAGTAGATGTTGGTCGTTACTTTTCACCACTGAGAATCTGAACACCGCGTTTCTTTCTGTTGAGTTTTTTTTTCTTTTTCTTTTCCCTACATGACAAGAAAAAACACTTAAAACTTTCCCTCGGTCAAGAAAAAAAAACAATAACATCTGTCTATATTGAAATAAACATTGCACACAGTTATACTTATATATGCAAATGCACATTTCAGAGGCAAATTCATTTCATTGAAACTATAAATGTTTTGACATAAAATAAGAAAAAGAAGAGAACACTAGGGGACAAAAATGATCAATAGAGATACAGTCATGGGAGATTTTGATTTGTATCTTGTTTGAATGATTTCATCCACCTGCATGAAATCATTGTAATGTTGATAGATCTCGATTGTGTATTACTTGTGTTTTTCTGATTTATCGCCAGACACCCTGAATACAAATATGCACTAGATGTTTTCCAATAGGAGGCAATAATTAATGAATTCATTGATATTCCTCATTGATTCTTATTGACACCTAGTGTTTTTTTTTTTTTAGTTCTTTATAACTTTAATGAAATTAGTTTCTGAAGTGTGTGTGTGTGTGTGTGTGTGTGTGTATGTAGAGAGAGAGAGAACCCATTTTTCCAGTTTGTATTGAATTTTAAGCAGCTCAAGTCCAGTGAATAACATGAAACGGTACAAAGGTCAGTGGTAAACTGCCCAAGGTCACAAAAAAGAAAAGAAAAAGTTTAGGTCTAAATTAGGTGTAAATTTCACAGAAAACAGGCCTTTTTCAGGGATTGAGAAACGGGTTAAGTTACAGCTTTTTCCTGCAGCAGTGGAATAAATAAATGAAGCCTTGAAATTGAAGTCGAACAATTTCATACAGGTGCCCCAACTTCAGTCGACGACCTCCAAAACCTCTGCCTGTACCAAGGCAGCGCTGGAGCAGACTGTGGTGCTACAGCCCCTGATCCATTATATGGACAACACTGAGCAGCAGGAAGTAGTTACCGGTACACTGGTGTCAGAACGGTGGTTAAAAAGACACGTAACAGAAGAGGACGGAGGACGGTTGGTCCGTGCCTCATCCTACGGCGGGATAATGACCCGAAACGTTGGAGGAACGGGACCGGACGGCGGCTTCACGTGACGGAAGACCGGCGCGGTCTCCAGACCTGAACCCCCTGGAGCTGGTTTGGGATGAACTGGAAAGAAGGAGAAATAAAAGAAACCTGCAAGTGCAACACATTTGTGGGAACTTCTGCAACAGTGTTGGGATGAAGTATATACATATATATATATATATGCATATATATATACATATATATACGTTTATATATATATATATATATATATATATATATATATATATATATATATATATATACATCCATATGTGTGTGTGTATTGTCACTGGTTATTTGCTGTTTACATCTTTTATTCCTCAGCCGTTGGTGTTTGCCTGAGGACACGTCGCTAATAAAATGGAGCTGTGAATTTGGGGAAAAAAGTGTTTTCTTGTCACGTCGAGAAAAATCAGTTCCTCGGTAGTGAAAAGTAACTATACTGTATTCCGGTACTCTACTTCAGTTGAGTATTTCTATTTTACACCACTCAACACTTCTACTCCACTCCATTTACCTGACAGTTATAGTTACTAGTTACTTTGCAGATTCACGTTATCAGTACAAAACCTAATCCACTAATCGGCTAATCGGTCAACTGACAGTCATCGTGTGGCACATCGGTGATAACAGCGAGGGGCTTAGTAACGCACGGCGGAGGGCACCGAGATCCCAAACTGAACGCCCTGCCTGGGGAGCAGCCTCGTGTCAGATCAAATTTAAATGAATTTTTAAAAAAATTTGACCATTTTATTCTTCCAATAGAGTTAAAATGTGGAAGAATTTTGCCGGACAAACATCACCACTGCCGCTAGTTCACGGATTTTTCTGCACCCGGCAGCTGGTGGACTTGCACACGACCCCCCCCCCCATAAACTTATCAATCTCCGTCTCTAATCGCCTTTTATCTGGTCTTTGAACAATTCATTATTATCACTACTTTACTGGGGCCAGTCTTGAGTGTGGAGGGGTCGTGATAAACTGACAGATCTACGCCGAGCCGACACGGCGGAGATAATGCAAACACACACGGCCGTCATTTTTTCTCCCTGTTCTCCCGCAGCGGTCTCTCGTCGAGGGCGGGGTTTCAGAAACCAAAACATTCCACCTCGGCCCGGCGCACCGCGTGATCTGAAAACCTGCGCTCCGATTCGTCGACCGCCCCCGTCAGTCACTCCTGGCCAGGGGCGGGGCGGGGCGGGGCGGGGGGGGCTGGGGTTCAGACTAGATTTTGTGGCTGGGGAGGAAACGGCCGTTAAAAGCAAAATGTCCTCAGTGCCTGACGGGAAGAAGCTGGTGCGGAGCCCCAGCGGCCTCCGTATGGTGCCGGAGAACGGCGCCTTCAACAGCCCCTTCTCCCTGGACGAGCCGCAGTGGGTCCCGGATAAAGAGGTGAGGCAAGACTGGGTGAATTGGCTTGACAGCGAGGAGCCGTCGGGAGTCGCACGGAGACCAGCGACATCTTAGCTAAAATGTGAAACGTAGCGTTTCCGTTTGGTATTTTCAAAATTAAATCAGTGAACACTGACGGTCCAAAAAAAAAAAAAAAAATTAATAATAAAAGAGGGCCAAGACTGAGAGTGTTAAAGTTGTGGCATTGCTCATAAAACGTAAAATTCTTACCATTTATTTCAGTGAAGACTTGGTTTAGACTTAGCTACTTTTCTAGCTACGCACCGAAATTGTAAACAAACCCACTTAAAATACCCGCTTTTTCTTTTTTTTTTTTACCCCTTATCCGGAAATATGTGCCGTGGTTCCAGTGACCAGGCTAGAAAAAAAAACAACAAAACTTGTGTTTTCATAAGAAACAATTTCCCCAGTGAAGCCTTACCAGGGCAGTAGAAGTCCCTGGCATAGTATGAATGAGTAAACCACCATCAACTTAATACAAATAAAACACATCAGGGTTTCACCATTCACCTCAAAAGAATAAAAACCCAGCGGAGGTTCAAACCTGATCATCTGCAATCAGCGAAGACTTCTGATGGGCCTTCATCGACTGACTGTCTTCTCGACTAATCGAGTGATCGTCGGGTCTGTGGAACATCAGAAAACTGGGGGAAAAAAAATGCCCATCGCAGTTTTCTAGAGCCCGTGGTGACTTCATTTAATGTGTTGCTTTGTCCCACCAATTGTCCAAAACCCAGAAATATTAAAGATGAGACGAAGGAAAGTAGCAAATTCTTAGATTTAGGAACCTTGAATCATCCAACGTCTGTAAAGTTTTGCTTGAAAAATGACTTGCGCTGGTAATTGATTATTAATTTTTCTGTCAGTCAATTTGATGAGTTGACTAATCTTTGCAGCTCTACTTTGAACTGAATATCAAATCTGTTGCCAAATAATTTTCAGACGATTGAATGAACTGTTCAGCCATACTGTCAAATAGACAGTAATAATTAAAAAAAATTTACAGAAGTACTTAACTATACAAAATGAAATAACAGTAGCAACATAAGAGTACAAAAATACAGCACGTAATACAGAATAACAATATCAAATATACTATTCATAATAAGTTTAATTTTTAACATTTTTTCATTCAGTACATTTGTATTGTTAAATTTAATTATGATGATTAAAGGATTGTCATGCATTTACAGGGTCAGTACAGCCAGACTGTGTTAATTTGGAAAGTAGGCCTGGAATTAAGGATTATTTTTATTGATTTATCTGCTGATTATTGTCTCGGTTTGTCTTTTAATGGTTTGGTTCATAAAATGGGAGAAAGTAGTGAATAAATGTCCTTGACAATTTCCCAGAACACAGGATAAAATGCTCAAATAGCTTGTTTTGTCCGACCAACAGGCCAGAATCCAAATATATTCAGTTTACTAACATAGAAAGCTGAGAAAACCAGTAGATATTCACATTTAAGAGGCTGGATGCAGTGAGTATTTAGATTTTTCTTTTTTCTTTAAAAATGTCAGCAAATGATAAAAAAATATATAAGTATCAAAATATACGTTATAAAACAACGAGTGAATATAGTAGATTAAAAAGTAAAATATTTCCCTCTGAAATGTATCGGAGTAGAAGTATAAAGTAGTAGAAAATTAAATTACTTCAAAAAGTAAAGTACAAGCACTTCAAGACTGCAATTAATTACAGTACTTGCATAAATGTACTTATTTACTTCCCTTCACTGACAATAACAATTCTAAAATGTATTCATTTTTTGCTTTTATATTATTAATGATGATCATGACGTTAATAGTTAATAGGTGTGATTTGTAAAGTAGTTCTGCAACTAATGATTGTTTTTATTGTCCGTTAATCTTTTGATTATTTTCCTGATAAATCAGTTAATTGGGCTCGGTCCCTCGTAATGTCAGAAAACAGGGAAACTAGTTCCCAGAGCTCAAGATGACATGGAGTAGCTTGTTTTGTCTGACTTACAGTCCCAAAAACCCACAGATATTCAGTTTATTATCATGGAAAGATAAATAAATCAGCATATATTCACAACGGAGACCCCGGACTTGGTGAATATTGGGATCTTTTTTTGCTTTAAAAGTGATTTAAACAAGTAATCAGTTTTACTTATGTTCACTGACATGTTGATTTAATGAATAATCGTTTTATCTCCGATTTAAAGTTTACATTTCTTTTTTAGTTCATTTAAAAACCAAGAAGATATTGTCGCTAGTTGCGGGACTTTTATTTTTGAGTTAAAGCCTCATCCGGTACCTTCCGTGCTAACTGCGGTAGCTTTTTTTTTTAAAACGCAGAGCTTGACATCGCACTTGGCCCCGCGGACTGGGCGTTGCAGGCAGGCACGGCCATCCCGGCGGCTAACGGAGCCCGTCAGTTAACCAGCTACTTAACATCTGCAACCAGTTGTCGGACGCAGTTTTGCGATGTTTATCTTCGCCGTAGATGGTTGAAGTGACGAACCGGCGGCTGCTTTGCGCGTTAGCCGACAGCTGCGTACGAACCTAGCCTGCCACGGTCAGCTAGCTGGAGGAGCTGCTTCGCTAGCTCCTCGTTTTATTCCGGGGGAGGCGGCTCCCGGTGCCAGTGACTGCTCTGTCCTCGGCTGTCGGAGCAGTAAAACTCCAGGAGCAGACACAGCAGGACAGACACCAACCGCCTGCTGGAGTGTTTGTCACTGCGGCTGCTCACGGAGGCACTTTGACCAGACTGGCAGCGGAACCGCAGCCAGCGAAGTTAATCATTTATCATTGTTCAGGATGAATCTGCAATTAGAGTGTAAGAGGGAAAAGCCGTGATAAGGACGGGCAGAGTGTCTGCAGGTCTTTGAAATGTCTCAGTGGTTTCGCTTTCCTCCATTAAAGGTCTTAAGAGGTCAAAACGAAAAAACCGCTGGTACCATTTTTCTGACAGGACGCCATTTATAAAGGGTTTATAAGCTGTAATCAATGGATTTATTAATGGTTGAGAAATCATCACTTGCAAATGCTTTATAGATCAGTTCTAAGCAGTTAATAAAGTTGTCTATTTATAGCTTTACCATATCAGAAACTGGTACCAAGCCTTCTTAAAAGTCCTGAACCTCGTCTCTTACCTCCTGCTGACAGTAACGTCAGCTCCAAAATGTTTTGTATGTGGAATAGCTGCTGCAGCGGGTTGAGCCCGTTCTGTCCTTTTTATTGTGGCGTTTCAGTCGGCACCATCAAACCTGAAGCGAGCGAAACGTGTGTGGGTCAATACAAGTAATTAAATCATCAGGAATCAATGTTATACAGCGCTGGGAAGAGCTGAGAGAGATGTGATATAATAATCAATAATTCTAGACCATATCACCCCATCCGGTTTCCAATCATACTTTCACACTCAGCACACATCTGTACACCTGTGCCAGTTGTGCCTCTCGTGTTATCATCGCGTTTAAGCCACAGAGCTCAAGTTCAGGTCATTTAACGACACTTCTCACTGTTTATAAAGTATCTTCAAAGTTCCCAGAGACCCTTCTAAACATCTGGATTAAAACTATCCAGTCGGCTGCAGGACGAAAAACATTTGTGACACGTTTCCCAAGCAGCAGCTTTATACCCTGATATGAGGTAACACAAGTCCCAGAATCACGGATATCAATACAGATACTGATACCTTTTATTGCAGCTAATGTAATATCATGTAAGAGAGAGCAATGTTTCATAATTTCTGAAATCAATCTGCTTCATTAACAGGCTGCTTTTAAATACATTTGCATTACTACTGAGTGACTTGCCAAGCATTGAGCACTTTTTTTATTTTTATTTTTTAACTTTTCTATGTTAATTACTTGCATGTCAAAACACAAGAGAGTTTTTTAAAGGTACATAACTAATGTTTATTGTGTTATTTCTCTGAACCAAGGAGCAGAGAAGCAGAACTGCCTGCACTAAAAAGTTTTCTAATGTAAGATGGGTCCCCCTTTTTTTTATTTTTTATTTTTAGTATAGATCCTATTGATGCTAGTATAGATCATGAAATTTGAGTAGTGGTAAGTTTCGTATAATTAAAAGCCTAAGTATCAGTGGTATCAATATTTTAGGTATCAGTCTGCCCAACCCTTATTCAAACCAAGGTGGTATCAGAAATTGCATATTCCATTTCCTGTTTTTCTTGACGTGAATCTAAAGTATATTTTCTAGAACTGAGACGATCAGTTGATAAATTGATTAGTCGATTGACAGCAAAATGAATATGCGACTATTTAAAAAAAAAAAAAAAAAATATTTATTTTTCAGAAAAACTGGTCCTCACCTTTGTGAAGGTATTGATAATAGTCAAGAGGCACAAACTGGGGTTGCTCTGCCGTCGTGGTTTTATAGTGCACTTACAGTTTTCAGACACCAACCACACTTTGCAGGGAGGGGAAACTGCATTTCTCACACTTTTCTAAGTACTTGAGGAAAATTACATTCCATTCCTTCTCAACTGCATTCCCAGTTGTGTTCAAGTAACTTGATACGCAGTTTGTCCCGTAATCCTTAACTGTCTCCATCCAACATCATCCGGCACCAACTTTACTGTGGTAGCCGGTGCCACCATGTTAACGAAACCAACCTTATGATCGTAAAAGTTTGTTTTAATTTCATGGAAGACTTAGTGGCAGGGAAGCTAAAACAACACGCATTGGGAAATACTTTTCAGAGAATTTTTTTGCGCTGCTATTGTCTCATCCAGCTGCTGTTGAATCTGCCCAGCTCAGCATGTTGTGTAACATCCTGTTTTTCCTCCCTTCCTGTCTTCCAGTGTCCGAGATGTATGCAGTGTGACACCAAGTTCGACTTCATCAGAAGAAAGGTCTGTTCTGTTTTTTGCAACACGACTGTGACAACAAATCACTTTAGCTTTATCTGACGCTGGAAAAAAAAAAAAGAGATGAGGGAAAAAGCAGAAAAGTTTTACAGAAGAATTTGAGGCTTTAATTTTGCCTGTGTTGTTAAACCTGAGATTTTTATTTTCCCCACTTGGCTACTGTCCATTTGTTTTGGCGTGAAAACACACTCAGGGCTCTGTGGTGACCTATAACAACCTCTTTTATTATGCAGTACATGTGAAATACATGGTAAATTTATCTAGTCAAAAAATTACAGAATGGACCTTTAGGAGCCTCTTGAGGACAAGACTGTCGATGAAATATGTGCTAATCAACCTGAAATGCCCCAGATCCATACCACATACCAGTGGTCATAGTATATAATGTTGCCTGTTAGTGCACAACAAAATCTGCATATTTTACAATTCTATACCATCAGGGATACAATGCTCGCAATAGACATAGTAGTAGTCATTCACACTGAAACTTTGGATTATCACTGCCTACCAGACGCCACGAATCATCATCGAAATGTCTTTCTTAAGATTTCATGCTTAATTATTGTTCTCCAGGATCTTCCCGGAGCACAACCGACAGTTTTCTGCAGTAAGCTGGTCCTCCATTTTCTTTGAGTGTTGCATTGTGGCCAAAAAAAAAAAAATGCACATTGCGACTTTTCCAGTGTGAACACTACATACTCAAACCCTGCATAGAAATATTAATGAATTAGGACACACAGTGGTTGTTGTGGAGATTTTGCTGAGTATTGGTCAACTCGTCAGTGAAGAAAGTGTTCAGGAGCCCACGATGTCTAATGCTGAAAATATTTATTGAAGCTTGGCCGACGAGAATGGAGAAATTATCAGTACAAGTTTATGTGCATGATGCCGTCTCCATTCTGAGGCTCGGCGTCCTGCGCTCGGTCTTTTGACCCTCACAGGTTATGCTGCCAATACTTTACGCCCAGAAAGGGTCAAGCTCAACGCCTCCACAGTATGTGGAGCTAGTCTATTCGTTCGCTGTCCTGTAAACAGGGAAATGTTTTTACCTGTGTCAGTTCAGATCACGTTGCATGTAGCCTTCAGCATAACGTCAGCGCATCCTGGTCCGGAACCACCGTCATCCGGCTATGCCCATGGATTCTAGCGGACCTCAATCTATGGCGTCGAGGCAGGCGAAAACAGCCAGCTCCTTCGACCTTGGCTACTGCAGCAACGCCGCTTCACTTTTTAATCAGAATAGCTCTGTTTTCCCCAAATAACCTCAGTCAGCTGCCCAGCGTCTCAAGGAGAGAAGGCAGTGGGCCTTTCAGAAAGATTTGCTGCGGTTTTGCCTGAGACCTCGAGGCCCATGCTGACCTGCGTAACCCAACAGAAAATTCCCTAACAGTGGTAAATGTCTCATATGGTGCAAATGGTGGGACACACTGCCGCTCAGTTGTTTCCTCTGATATACCAACAACGTGAATTTTGTTAAATAGTATATTTAATGGCTTTCGTATGCTTTTTCTTTCTAATTTTAAGTTTTGTTATGTTTACTTTGATGTAAACAACATTGGCAACAAACTAAACTATATTCACTGTACTTTTAAACCAACAAATGGTTGAACCGACTGTAACGTGTTTTCCCTGCAGCACCACTGCCGGCGGTGCGGCCGGTGTTTCTGCGATAAATGCTGCAGTAAGAAGGTGGTGCTGCCCCGCATGTGTTTCGTTGATCCGGTGCGGCAGTGCGCCGAGTGCAGCCTGGTCTCCCAGAAAGAGATGGAGTTTTATGACAAGCAGCTCAAAGTGCTTCTGGGAGGTGAGAAGCTCAACATATTCAACATGTTCATTATTTTAATGTGCAACACCTTCCGTCGGAGCCCGTAAAGTAGCACGTGTGGTTTTAATATGGTACACGTTTGGTTGGTTATTGTTTCCTGATTTTTTTATTTATTTTCCTCAAATTCTTTTTTAAGTTTCTCCTTTCCTTCCTGTCCCTCTTTCCTTTACTTTTGGTATAAAATACTACTTCCACCATGTTGATGATAACATTTGGGGGGGAAGCACCAGTCTCGCATAGTTGTCTGCACATCCACAGAACCTCAGCAACTGAGGTGCCAGAATACATCGGCAGGGAGCTTCGGCAAAAGCAATTCAAATATATATCTGTCAGACTGTCCTCCTGACCTCATCTCTGTGCTGAAAGGGTTCGTGTTCGTTGAGCGTTTTTCCTGCCTGTAATAATGACTAGATGCTATTTTTAAAAACTAATTTGCACCAGGGCTGCAAATAATAATTATTTTTGTCATCAGATAATCTGCAGATGATTTTCTCAAATAGGGAAAAACCAAAAGGGCATATTGAAGTTACAAAAATGAAATGACAAAAGCCTCAAAATATGTTCTTTTGAGAAGCGAAATTCCAGAAAATGTTTGGCAATATTTGCCAATTAATATTTTAGCGACTAATTGATAGATTGACCAATCATTTTATCGCTAATATGCACACAGTTTTATCATTTCTTGACCAAAAAAAAAAATCTCAGGTCAAGGTTCAAAAACAACAGGAGAGAGCTGGTTTAATGAAGGTCGCCAGTCACTGAGAGTGAAAAGCTCTCTCTAATTAGAAAGGCTGATAACAGGGTGTAAATATTAACATTTTGAAATCAGTTCCAGTTTTAATGTGGAGTTTGGAGTTTGCTGTCTGCCTCTAATCAAGTCGAAACGATCCGTCTGAGTTATTGAATTTATCATCGTTGTTTGAGATGCTTCTCTGCCCTTCAGCCTTACAGCCTACCTGCCGTTATCCACCTCAGTGTGCGGCTTTATGACCCGACACACGTCACGTACGCTGTTCCCTGCCGCTCCAAACAGGAAGCAGAAATTCAATAAACATCACCTCTGACATAATCTTTCAGAGTGACCCTCCCCCTGACCTGATAATCCATTGTGGTGTTGTTAAGCGTGGGCCAGTGTGCAGCTATAAATACGCATCGGCTCTTAATGAAAAATCCATTAGCGGCCTGGAGCTGCAGGGGGACGACCGGCCGAGTGCCTGTGATGTAAAGCCTGTGCCGTGTCAAGCCTCATGCTGTATTGATGACGGCGTTATCAATAGCTGATGAGGAGAAGGAAAAAAAGTTGACGAAAGAATTTCGATGAAATTTGAAGCAATGATCTGTGAAATTTTCATAAAAGTATTTGTCTGTTTTTTCTACTTTTTGAGAGAGGGGAGTATTTGGAAAATAAATATCACAATTCTCAGGCTTTAAAAAAAAAAGAAATGTTTTTTGTTTTTAATGGCTTAATATCCACTGCAGGAAAGGATGATGTTGACGTTAGCCTATGTTATTGTCAGGAGGTCTTGACTCCTTCAGGCTTTTTTCTGTTTCCAGGTGGCACCTTCGTTGTTACTTTGGGAACGTCGGAGAAGTCTGAAACCATGACGTGTCGCCTCTCCAACAACCACAGGTGAGCTTTTCAAATTCTACAGGTGGAAAGCTGAGAGGTTAGTTTGCTCCAATTAAAAAACAAACAAACAAAGAAACAAACAAAAAAACCCTTTCCTTTCTTTCCACTTTCTTTTCAGTGCTGACGTTTTGAGGTATCTGCCTGTAAAAGTTATGCCACCAGACTGATACAGAAAAGTTGAATGGATCTTTGTTCATTTGAAAAAAATTTAAGAGGGACATTTTTGTCAAGAAGCAGCGTCACAGTTACTCAGGATAGTTCACAGGGTTCACTGTGAACAGCTCTTAAAGGGACTGTTTCTTCGGGAGAGAGTAGTTTCAGGCAAACTGTTCTGATTGTATTGTGGCCGATGCAGGAATCTCAAAAACACAGATCTCAAAACCTCAGTAGATAAAATTGAAACTATCTGCATGGCTGGGCACCACTAGGGGGCAGGTGGAGAAATGTCTCAGTTGTAATTTGGGGGAATTTGCCCTTTAACAAGCCGAAGTTTAGCACCTTGGATTTATCATTTTAGATGTTTAGCCTGGTATTTACCTCGTTAGTGGTAATTGTCGCAGAACAGTAGCCAGTTTTACCCACAAACATCGGTTTGTTTTCCGTATTTCAGTGGGAATTACAGCCTGACAGGGCCCCTGGTGTAGCTGTAGTCAAGTCTTTATTTACTTATTTAAATTTTATTTTAACAGCGGTCTCAGCGTGTTTAATGTTTCAATTATTATGAGTGGGGAAGTGAAATCTGATCCCAAAGTGGTCACTGAAGAAACATTTGAAGCATATTCTTTTATCATGTGAACTGCAGTCCATCTGAAGTGGATCTAAACAAAATGTGGATCTGTCAGGACACAAGATACCAGATACAGTATGTACAGGGCCTAAGAGTCGTAAAAGTATTACATTTAACGCAGATCTCACCAAATGTGCTTCTAAGTCCTTCGATTATACAAAACTCCAGGTTCTAAGTATAAAAATGTCCCGTTAGACTCGAGTGTAGAAACCAGTGTGGATTAGATGATTTAGACGATGGTGACAAATCCAGTTAAAATCAAAAAAACTAATACAGTTTTGAATGCACCAGTCAGATTCACAGAGTAATTATGAGTCGAAGTTGATTAGTTGATTTGTTTTGGACTTGAGTTAAATTCGTCCTTTTCTGACCCAAACATCAGGTATCTGTTCCTCGACGGCGAAAGCCACTTCGAGGTGGAGTTGTCTCGGATGTCCAGCATGCAGATTTTGACAGACGGGTCGAGTCCGGGAGGTGAGGCTAATCCTGTGTAGGATTAGAAATTAAAAAAAAAAAAAAAGAAAAGTATTTAGATTAGAATTTCAGTGCATGTTGATGGTTTAGCACAGCTCTTAGGCTTGTTATGACAAAGAAAAATGTGAATTTATTACTTCTTTCCACTGTATAAATTATAAACCATCATCTACTCCTCTTGTAATGGAAATTATTATGTGTTTTTCTAATTGGTTGTTTAGATGGACCCACTAACCAACTGCTAAATTTTTATTGATTAACAGTGAAACTTGTTTTTCCAAGCTAACACTAACAAACTCTCTCTCCACTACTGTTTTGAATCTGGTGGCACGGCTCTTCTTCCTTCTGGGCTCAGAGAATGACATTCACACTTACACCAGTCTGCTGGACAGTCACTGTATCTCTGAAGGTTAGCCTCGGTCCACTCCCCACGGCCTCCATCTGTGTTGAGTCACCCCATCCATCCATTCTTCTTCCAAATCTGGATTCTGTCTTCGTGAAGCTTCTCTGCTTTATTTTTACACCTCGCTGAGTCCCAAAAGCATCTTGGTGGAAAATCAAACGCCACACATTTCGATATATGATTCCCACGGTAAACCACGTTGAAATACGTGGTCTGATTGGTCCTCCTGAACACGACAGAACCAGACTTCTCTAAATCGATTCCTCCTCTTCGGCCGAAGGTTGGTTAATTAGTACTGAAATGACTGATGAACGAATGATTAATTGAGAAAAATAATTTGCAGATTAATTGTTTGATAATCAGTAAGTAGAAGATTGTTAATTATCAAGCAGAAATGCCAAACAATCTCTGCTTCCAGCCTCTGAAAAGGGAGGATTTGCTGCCTAATGTGAATGTTTCCGGGTTTTGACCATCGGTCGGACCAAAAAAAGGACATTTGGTGATGCGGACTGAGGCTTTCGTGAAATGACGATTCTCTTTCTTTTTTAACTATTAATGGAGGTGAAGAAAAAAACATAATCTACAGATGAATTTTTTTTTTTTAGTTTAATTTGTACTTTTTTAATTTTAATTGTCCTGTCCTGTGTGTTAATCAGTGAGGTCAGCTGCTTTGGTGTTGTACTTGAGATTGCGATGCAGTCATGCTGCTGTTTGGCTTTTGACGATTCAGCACATTGGACATTAGGCTGCATCCGCACAGTATCAGCTGTGACTGAGGAGAAACATAAACGCGGCATTGCACGAGGCCAGCCTGCACATTATGGTTTGCTTAGTCTGCCGAGGCTCAGTGGGAACTAGCCTTCGAGGTTAGAGGTTTCATTGTTGGGCAAAACCATCGCCCCTCATGGTCCACTAGCAGCTGTTCTGGAGCTTTCTACTGTATCAGACACCCCTCCTCCCCCAGTGTTCATAAGATTGTAGAAATTCCGATTTCCAGTCCTCGGATCACTTTGAAGATTGCCGCCAGACATGTTTTAACACACATAAAAAATACTCTGCTCGGAATAATATTTTTGTTTCTGACGTGGTTTTTCCTGATTCATTATCTATCTAATTTAAACAGTACATCACGAGGTTCAGCAGTATCAAGATTGACAGGCCACACACCAAATTAAGCGGCCAATTGAAACTCAACAAACTGCGCGGGTAACCCCACACCTAGTCCTCTACTTCAACAATTCATTTAACTGATCAGCAGTTGTTTTTTTTTTTTTTTAGACATTTATTCCTGCAGTTTGTAATGGCTCAGGTCAACCTTTGATCCAGTTTGTACTTACCAGGCAAATCAACTGTTATTGCAACAATATGCCGTAAGTGGGAGCATCGGATTTGCTGTTGATGGCTGGTGACAGTGGAAAACGAAATGATTTAAGTATGGACGTAAATAATGATTATTTTAGTTTAAAAGAAGGAAAAAAAGGGAAAAAAAATGCCCAAAGCCCAAGGTGACACGCCTTGTTTTTTTTTTGCTCAATAGTCCAACATCCAAAAACACTAAATTAACAATAATAAAACAGGGAAAAGCAGAAAAATCCTCACATTTGAGAAGCTGGAAGCAGAGATTGTTGTTAGTTTTGTTAGACTGATCCATATCAAAATGGTTGTCCATGAGCTTTTCTGCTGATAAACCAATCGAGTAGTAGTTTTATTTTATCCTGTTTGCTCTTAGCGTAAAAATACAGGGAGTGAGTATATGCTTGTGAATATTACTGAAACCTTTCTGCATAATGGGAACAACACAGCAGTACGTAAACTCAACACGCCCTCTTGAATTAGAAAAACAAAACAATTTGTTGGTGCTTTTGGGAAACTCAGCTTGTACTGAGAGTGTGCATGTCTTCTAGTGTTTCCTTCCTCCTGTGTCTGTGTCTCAAAGCAATGTAAAGAATTCACCGTAAACTTCCCGTCATGTGGATTTTAGCATGTTGCCTCCTGTCAACACCTCCTGATTAAGTTTGAGTAAATTCTCATCATCCATTGGTGCTTCGTTTTATTTTGAACGACAGTGTTTTTCTGTTCTGCTTATTCGATGTTTAATCCTCTGACGCCTCTTTGTTATTGCACCTGAATGTTTGTGATTGCATTCATCACTTTTAAGGTTTGGTTATTGATATTGTTGAGACTGAGCAGGTGTGTTTAGTTGATCAGATTCAGGAGCGAGAACGTGATTTCATTGGAAAAAGTTCCCTGTGAAGGGACATTTTAACATTTTTAGTTTAGGTTTGTTATTTTGTTCACTAGACATGTAACTGTACGATAACCTTCCCCTTTTTCTTTGTTCATCGTTTAACATCATCTTCGCTCTCTCATTAAATAACCCGCATCTGTTTTTAATGCGCTGAAAAAGCTTTTTGTGAGACAAAACAATCAGGTAGCAAAATAAATTAATCAGAGCTGCAACTAATGATTAATTTCATTATCGATCAATCTGATGATAGAAAACAGAAAAAAAGCAGAAAATCCTCATATTTAAGAGGTGGAAAAGAGTTTGTTTTGTTTTGGGGTTTTTTTTGCACAACAAATTACTTAAATGATTAATTGATTACCAAATAGTTGTACTAATTGATTAATTGACACATTTTTGAATCTCTAGAATTTTCAATGTTTTTTGAAAAATAGGTTTGTACAGGTTAGTCTGTCTTTAGTCTTATTTTCAGTTCACGTTTTACCGAAGGTGTGCGCGTCTGTCTGTGTGTGTTTTCGTGCGCGTGTTTGTGCGTGCAGGAGGGACGTCACGGGCCAGCGGCATGCTGCTCCATTACAAGCCAATGGGCTCTCAGGACTCCCAGCAGCTCCGCATGGAGGCAGCAGACGACAAGAAGGTGGCCTCGCTATGGCTGGCTGCAATGCACAAGGTACGAGGAGCAAGATGCAAGAGCTCGTGCTGTTACTGCGCCGCGTGTGGTCGGTTATGTAGTTGGTGCGTCACGCACGTACAAGTGCGAGGCCCGCATTGACCCGAGAGACACCAAAAAAAAAAAAAAAATACAGTTGCAGGTGTTGATACAATAAGTTTCAAGTTGAAATAAAATGAAATAAATGTAACAGTCCGTCAAAGTATCAATCTTGAAGATTTCCGTCCTGGTTGATTTGGGGATTCCTGTAGTTACTGGTGGTAACAGCAAATACGGTTTAATCCCACAGGTCACATGATTCTGGGGGCAGCAAAACAAACTGTTGTGGTTTTAATAAAGAAGTCGGGCAGTAGTTGGCCTTTTCCCCATCATTCTGTGAACAACCGTGGTCTGATTTGATGCTGCACGGGGCATGACTCTGCGAACAGCAGGGCGCAGCGAAAGGAGCTGGTTTCCTCGCTGAAAAGCTGGAGCTGTGCAGCCTGTCGCCTGCAGCTCCTCATCTAAAAGCTCACTGTGGCCGCTCCTTCTTCTTCTGTTACTCTCCGCAACACTTCAAACAGATCCGCTGTCCAACAAAAGGCCGGTTGTCTTGTTTTGTAGATGCATTTTTGACGAGCGATTGGATAGGAAATGTTTGGTTTGCATTAGCTGTAACTTAATGCGGCATTTCTTCCGAGAATGTCGCCGCAGACACCCAGTTCGTAAAACTGCAAATATATAAATATTGCAATACTTAAATCGGTGGACCATAGGCTCAATCACCATTTTGTTACCTCATTAGGCAAAGATTCTGACTTTACAGACATTTATTTAAATGAAAATCTTCAAGATTGCCACTTTAACATTTGCATAAAGGCCTGTTTTTTCATTTCTGTTTGCTGTAGAGGTTGTATTTACATCTTTTCACTTGAAAAATCAACAAAATATGGAATTTGCTCAGGGGTGGCCAAACCTTTCCATACATCCAGGAAACTCAGTTTATACTGGAGTGTAAATGCAGCTGAGGAGACAGAGGACAGGGCAGCTGGGGCTAATATAAGTACTGTGCAGCAAAGTCTGACAAGGTAGAGAGGTAAGGTCGTGGCCTTTCCTCTTGCGCCCCCTTCAGGCCAGGGATTACATTGTTTTTTTCATCGCTACTAAGAACGGAAAAGTTATGGCATTTTATTCAATTTTTAGTTTTCATCTAAGTTTTGTTTTCTGATGTGTAACAACCTAGTGTGAGGACTGGTCTCATATATATATATATATATATATATATATATATATATATAAAATACATAAAATACTCCCCCCCTCTCTCTCTCCCCCACAGGCGGCCAAACTGCTGTATGAAGCTCGGGACCAGTGACGTGCAGAACGCCTGCAAGGCTGAACCTCCATGGCAGCACACACCCAAGTGTTTTGTACCCGTCTCACCGGGGTTTGGTACCTTTTGGATTTTAGTAACACCAGTTCTGATTCCGCGTATCCGTCTGATTCCTCTTCGGTTCTTGATACCAGTTCTTATCATGGTAATTTTTGCAAGAAAGAAATGTTTATAGAAAAAAAAACAAAAAAAAAAAACAAAACACTTTATTACCTCTATAACCAGTACTTTGTACATCATGTTTACCACATGTAGGCTGATTGTCCTTCTTTTGCATTTTGTCTTTCCATTTAATACATAAATCGAGGCATGCAGCATCGATGTTTATACATAAGTGTAACAAACCGAGCGGTGAGACAGCAGGAGAAGAAACTTTCCAACGCTCATCTGTTGACTTTGGGAGGCTTCTACTTTTAATTCCTGGTCTTTTGCCTTCTCAGACTTGAAAATTTGACTCTTTTTTTTTTTTTTGCCATGAAATGTGACATCAAACCTTTCATAAACCATTTTTCATAAATCCAGAGATGCAGTAAAACGTCAGAGGCACAGTTGTTTCATGACGACACAATAACTTATTATGCTGCTGTTAATTTTTTCTTTTCTTTTTTTTTCTGTGGATTTTATTTCCCGGTAGAAGTGATGAGACACTTTATGGATCCCTGTGGGGACATTTTTATTTTTCACTTTGCTGACCCTGCCTTTATAGAAGTCAGCCAAAAAGCACCAAGTATGGACTGAATGTCTCGCTCGGGGGACCTTCAGCAGAACCCAGATCTTCCAGAGACAGCATTGTCACGCGCAGGTTAAAGGACAAATCCACCGTAAAACCCTTTTAATGCAGGTGGAAAAGCAGCTACGTGTGATGTACTTTGCATTTCGGGTCCCACTTGGTTTGGTTTGACTTTTGGTGATCCCGTAGATAATGAAGACGCTTGCTCCAGTGGAGTTCGATAACTGAGGATGTCCGAGCAATCCTACACCTGATCTGCACTGGATCCGACTGCGTCACACTGCAGTTGCGCTGTGGCTCCCTTATGGTTTCAGTGTCCAGTGCAAAGGAGGAGAACGTCTGTTCCCCAGCAGCCACACTTTAACAAAGCATGTGCTCAAGTGGCCAAATAAAGCCATGCAGATTTTAATATTAATGTTACGTCAACTGCCGATAAATATAGACGTTTAAATACATTCAGAAGTGAATTTCACACTTCAGTTCTGACAAAAAAATGGACCCGGCGGGTTGTGACGCAGCTGGATTCTGCTGGATTTGGTGGAAATGTCAGGTTTTAGTGATGGTCGCCTAAAATCAAGAGCGAGGGGCTTTAATCTGGATTTTTCATTTTACTTTCAACGTCATCAAAGTCATCAGGGAAGAAGAGACAGAGAGCGTGTTTTGTACAGAGCAAGAAATAGACAAGATTGTGGTGGCAAATCGAGCAGGGAGCGAAAGGCATTCTGGGAAGTGTGGGATTCTTTAACTGAAGCAGAAGCAAGAAGAGGCAGGCTGAGGCAAATTTTCTTGTCAGAATAACTCACACATGCAAAGAACATCACAGATTTTCCACAGTTTGTATGAAAGTGACGTCACGTGGTGGATTTTTCCTTTAATAAACCGGGCGACGGTTGAGTTTTAGATTTGAGTGACAAGTTCAGGTGACACGTTAACGTTTTCCTCTCTGCAAGTTGTTTCAGTAACTCTGCTCTATGTTACAAGTATTTACACAGTTAAATCTTTAGTCCTCTGCGTCCAAGGAAACTACTCAAGACTAGTGAAGTATAAACACGCAGACATAATAAATGCTTTAAATGTAGTTTCATGTATTGAAGTTTTGTACGAGCTATTTTGTTCAATAGTCCTACTTTAACACAGGGCGTGTGCGCACTCACATCATTTTTAAAGCTGAGGTATGACTATAGTTTTTTGTAACACTTGTATACAGCTTTTCCTTTTGTCCCGAGTCTTGAGGCCTAAACAGAGCGTGTTTTGCCTTTTTTTTTTTTTTGCTCTTTTTCTTAATGTCACTGTGCAGAGCCACAACCCGGATGTCGCATCGCCACCTTCCCTCAACCAAACGCAGGTTCACTTCCGGTTGAGTTGGCGGGTTTGTCAGTTGTGCTTCCGCGGATCTATTTACAAACGAAACCTTAGTTTCGAGTGAGATGGTGAAAGCGTTAGGGGAAATTTTCAAGAAAAAATTTAATCTTGGCCAAAATATATACGCCGCAGTTGACATGTGCTGTGTTAAAAAGAATTTCTGAAAGTTAGCCCCAGTTTGTGCCTCTTGTTTATCATCATTACATTTTGCTCACAGACCCCATTTTTGGTTCCGTTTATAGTCAGTTATTTTTTTCAGCAGTGGCCACACAATGTGATCACCTCTCTCCAGAGTAGTTTTCGTCGGTAGTGGCCGAGTCCACCATCTCTTTACACCGTCCCACGATGTAAGAAGGCCGATTTTTTTTTTCCAATTGACTCCTTTTTATTGAAACAGTGCGAGTTTGCTTGGTGGACGCCGTCATCGGACACAAAACCAGCCGTCTCCTGACGAAGTAACACAGCAACCACGTGTGTCGCTAAATCACCCACAACCGAAATCTCAAGAACTTTAAAGGTTGTTCAACGGCACTTCCTGCCGTTTACAGTATTTCCAGAATCCTCCACGACTCTTTTCACCATCATTTAAAGAATACTCTATCTGCTGCAGGGCTAATAAAAGGCTTTTAACGCGCTTCCTTACAGATTTCTTTGCTCATTTTTCACGACACAAACTGAGCCAGTGACTGTTCACGTACAAATTGAGCAGGAAACATTCCCGAGGGACATCTTCATGTTGATTGGGAAATAGAGCTGCGACTTGAGACGCTAGCTTGAATCTTTTCTTAATCGTTCGGCAGACGGAATAATTTTTTACATCCTGGAGGAGTCTTTGAAGAATCTGGAAATACCCGTAAACCAGGGGTAAGTGTTGTTCAACGGCCTTCTGGGTTGTTTTGTTGTTTTTTTTTTCAAAGATTTTCACTTCTGTATTTTTCACATAAAGTAAATAGTGAACTCTGCGAGTCAAAGTTCACGGTGGCACATGAGAGGCACAAACTGGGGCCACCTGAAAGTCAGATTCCAGCTTCTTTCAATAGAAGTCCAATCCTGGGTTTTTTTCCCCTGATGCGAGTAGTTTTTACAGATGCACCCCCTGATGTTTGTTATTGTGCTCACAAAACCCAGATTTTTCCCTGAAGGAATTCCTGTTGGATGCTATAACAAAATCGAGACGTGCGTCTTTAACGCATCGATAATCTTGAAAATACATATCAGCTTAACATGAAGTGAATTTTGTGTGTTTCAGTGTTCATTTAAGATGATGCAAGATTGTAAACAAAGTTCACGTGCTGTTACGCAAAAATCTTAACTCAGCGTCTGCTTACTGGTTTTTTTTCTCAGGACCTTTCGGCCACATCTCACGGTCTTCGTCGGCAGATTGTGTGCGTGCGCGCGCTGAGTTGTCACCTCGTTACACGTAACAAGAGGTCGTCTCGCTTAACTGGAGGCATGTGCGATGACAACTGAGCACACTCCCATCTGCTGAGGAAGACCATGAGATGCAGTTGAAAGCTCCGGAAAAAGCTAGTGAGTGGACCTCGGGTTAGAATTTTGTATTTTTTTTTTTAATCAAAACACTCATGTTTAATCGCAACCATGCATGACCTTGAATCCGATGTAACACCTGAGAAAGCAGGAATTAGAAATGTACAGTTGTACCTCAGTTGCTAACACTATGTGCTACATTTAGCTAAGATCACCAAGCGTCGTTGACGTCTCATGAATTCGCATTCTTTTAAAAACAAATCTTTCCTGCATCTTGAGCGTCTTCAGTTTTTTTTTTTTTTTGTCCGAGCTTGAAAGAAAATAACCCAAAGTGGTGAAACTGAGCACAGAGCGGTTTTTGACGATGCGGATTCGTTTGTCCTTCTGTCCTTTTGTCCCCCTTTTTTTTTTTTTTTGTCCTGACCTTCGCGACACCCCCCAGATGAAAACAACATCTGCCACCACACCTCTGTGTTTGTAACACAAAGTTTTATTTTATTTTATTTTTTTTTGTACGCTGCTCACCTAAGAATTGAAATCACTGGTCGTCGTTTGGTTTTGAGGCTTTCGGGGACAGAGACGGACGGAGGAGATCGTGAGGATTTGTGTTTAAAAAAAAAAAAAAAAAAAAAAGTGTGTGTTGTCACACTCGGTGTGTTACACTCCCGAGTTTTCTTTTCAACGCCATTATCCATTATAGCCTCCTAACGTGCCAATGCTCTTCCGTTGTACATGTGTTTGAGACGAAGATGGATGCGAGGGCTGCGCAGTAATCGTTAAAAAAAAAAAAAGTTAAAATCTCTGGTACATTTATTTTAATATGATGCATTATCCCTTTAAGGGGTTTAAATGTAAAAAAAATAAAATAAATCGAAACCAGATGTGATGGCGGCAGTTGTGTTCATTTAACATTGGGAAAACTGGAAAACACACTGTCAAAATGCGCCATTCTCCCGAGTTCGGTCGAAGGTATTCCCGAGGAAAACCTGTACGGTGGCTGTGCGGCCCCCCCTCCCCCCTTCAGACCGCCTTCACTCACACGTCCGCGAGTTTGCACAAGACCGTAAAATCCCCCGCGGCTCGTCACTCAGCCCGCGTCCCTGCCCGCACTTCACGACCGTCCCTCCTCTGCCCCGCCGCTTCAGTCCAGCACGCCCGGAAACGCCGAACCGGGCCATTGGTGTCGGGTGACTCTGTTGAGAATAAAGTCGAGTGTTTCTAAAGTGTGTGTGGTTGTCGTCTGTGTCATTTTGGAGGAAGAGGGGTGTGCAAGTACGGAACCGAGGGGGGGGGGGGCAACTGACAGTTGTTGAGTCCATCATTCATAAAAAAAAACATCGGGACTCGCGCATTCGTTTGGTGAAGTATGCAGGACGCAAAAGGTTAAACTCACATCTATTGATTAAAGTACAGCAGAGTCTCAAAGACCGAGGTTGCTGACAGAGCTCTGGACCAGACTGCGCGTCCCCGACGAGCATACGGCGGTCACATCGGTTCCCGAGGTCTGCGGGACTGGTCTCTCCCTGGTCCAGCAGGTGTCAGGTTTAAGACACGGTCTTCTTATTGGCTGAGACCTCCGTCACTCCTCAGGTACGTGCCTCCCTCGCACGGACGTTTCACTCTGGACGTGGCGGGACCGACTCTCGACACTTACCGGCTTATATCTGTAGAAAGAAGACGAGACACCACGCGTGGACCCGAGGACGGTTTCTCGAACTGCCCCGCCGCCTCCGTGGAAGGGGTCGTTTGTCACCCATAGAGACAACCACGTGTCTTTGGGTGCATTCCTCGCGGAGTAACACCTCTGTTCAGCACCGGCACCCGAGTTTAATAAGCACCGCGAGCCGCCTTCTTTTAGTCTCATAGTAAGATCATATATAAAAACACATCAAAATAACCCCTTCACCGATATTAAAATCTGTGATTTGTTCATCAAACCCTCTCCTGTATTGTAAATACTGTACATGAACAAGCTCTGAGGGTTCACAGGGGGTGGGAGTAGAACTACTTTTCTCATCGGAGGCCCCTGTGTGTGTGTGTGTGTGTGTGTGTGTGTGTGTGTGTGTGTGCGTGTGTGTGTGCGTGCGTGCGTGCGTGAGACAACCTTGGCGCTTTGAATCTTCCGCGAAAGCTGAGCGGATGGCCGATTGGGTCGAGTCGGCCCGCGTGGGAGGATCTCCCTCGGTTACGGCCGGAAATCTCCCGTCATCGGTGAAAACTTGGATTTCTGGCCGTGGTGATTTGCACACGGACTCCCACTTTTACCGGCTCATTCACCCGAACCGTTTTTTATTTTAAATTTTTTAAATCGGTGCCATGTTTAATGTCCGCACCCGATAACCTGTAGCTGGCGACCGCGACATCTTCAAATCGAGTCCAAAGGTACCGGTGACCGCCGGTTGTCGTCCTTTTCTAAAACGTCGCGGCAGGAGCCGAGACCGTGCCGCTTTTTCTGAAGAACCCAGTTTCGCGGGTGTTGTTGAACCGTGCGAGGACGTCAAAATGCAAGGGACACCACACCCGGACTTCAGACAGCAGAGTTTCAGGTTTGTGAAAACACACACACACACACACACACGGTGTCCTCTTCACTTCCGAACATGTGGGTCTGCCCTCTGAGCATTTAGTTTGTAGTCTGAGTTCTCTGGGGAATTTGTTAAAAAAAATCAAGTTTTTAAACTCAGCAATAAATCACAGAAGTGCGCAAGTGCGTCTAAACTAAAATGGACTCATCGGTTAGTCTCGACTTGAAAGGGACGCCATCCATTTATTTTTTATTTTTTAAAAGTCCAGGCGGCAGGGGTGCGTCGAGAGGTTGCATCGAACGGTTCCACTCGTGAAAAGCAACCCGCGGGTTCGACCCAAGCAAACGTGCCGATGGTTGTGTAGGTAAACGCGGTGCTTAAGGCCGTCGAGGTACAGAACACACAGAACTAGTTCATGGAAGGATGAGAGGTGCGATCATGAAGACAGATCACCTGAGTGTTACATCACAGATTTCCCAGTCAATCTTAAATGCCCCCCCCCCCCTTAATGAAGATGCCAATTTACCTCATTCTGCAGAGGAGAAGCCTCTCCTGTGCCCACCTCCGTGTCCATGAGGAGTGACCAGTCAAAGGATCCACCTCTGGCATTCAAAGATGGACGCCGTTCTGCTGATAAACGGTGAGGATTAACTGTGATTATGAGAACTTTGATCTTTTTTCCTTCATCACTCGCTCACGTATTGCAGCAGCTGGATGGCTAACAAGTCATTTTTCCCACCCCGGTGGTCTTCCACTTTTCCCTCCAGAGTCCCTCTGAAAAGACCACCTTCTGCTGAACTCAGCTGTGTGTCCATGAAGAGTGACGGGTCAAAAGGTCACCTCATCGATTTTAGAAAAAGACACTCCTGTCACAAAAAGAAGTAAGCTTTCACTAACATTACAATCGAACGCGCACATCCTGAAACGAAACAAAACAAAGAGCGACACATAAAAGTGAATGTACGAAGGGAGAGTAACAAAATAAGCCTCGATCCTAGTGCCCACGGTGTGCAGTGTAAATGATTTCCTGTGTTTCTGTCAGAAAAAAGCTTAGGAGAGAAGCCTCTCCTGTGCCCACCTCCGTGTCCATGAGGAGTGACCAGTCAAAGGATCCACCTCTGGCATTCAAGGATGGACGCCGTTCTGCTGATAAACGGTGAGGATTAACTGTGATTATGAGAACTTTGATCTTTTTTCCTTCATCACTCGCTCACGTATTGCAGCAGCTAGATGGCTAACAAGTCATTTTTCCCACCCCGGTGGTCTTCCACTTTTCCCTCCAGAGTCCCTCTGAAAAGACCACGTTCTGCTGAACTCAGCTGTGTGTCCATGAAGAGTGATGGGTCAAAAGGTCACCTCATCGATTTTAGAAAAAGACACTCCTGTCACAAAAAGAAGTAAGCTTTCACTAACATTACAATCGAACGCGCACATCCTGAAACGAAACAAAACAAAGAGCGACACATAAAAGTGAATGTACGAAGGGAGAGTAACAAAATAAGCCTCGATCCTAGTGCCCACGGTGTGCAGTGTAAATTATTTCCTGTGTTTCTGTCAGAAAAAAGCTTAGGAGAGAAGCCTCTCCTGTGCCCACCTCCGTGTCCATGAGGAGTGACCAGTCAAAGGATCCACCTCTGGCATTCAAAGATGGACGCCGTTCTTCTGCTAAAAGGTGAGGATTACTCAAGTATGAGATGAATTTGGTTCTTTTTCTATGACACTGGGTATCTGCATCTATAGGCAGACGTATTCACATGTTCAACGCTGTACAGGGCCTGGGTGTACAGCCCACGTGGTCCTACTTTTTGGGCTGCACACTGACACGCCATCTTAGGTTAATTGGTGACCAAAATTGCCACACATCCAAAACTATTTACAGGTCTCGGGGAGCGCTGTCGCAAACAGTGTGTGAAAAAAGTTGTAAAAAGTCTTTTTGTGCCTCCAGCTGCGCAAAATCTGATAAATTTTTTTGTCTGCAAAATCCAAAGAACTTTGAAAATGAAAAAATGACTCTGTATAAATGTACGGTAATACTTTTTGATGGCTTGACTTGTCCCCGTCAATCATCATCACACACGTCTACACAGCTACACAGTACTGAGAGGTGAGCTGAGCAGGGAAAATGACTGAAAATACCTGTGCAGAGGCTTTAAAGCATTGAGGGAATTTAATGACTAACTAGCCAGTATCTAACAAATGTAGGATACTGGCTGGTTACAAGGAGGCAGGTGAGTCAGTGTTAAAATCAAAATATATTTGCTTTGTGGAGATCAAACACGTGTTTGTGTGGAAGTCAAGAAATAGTAGAAGCTAATGTATGAGGTCGCTTCCACAGAATTGACCAGGAGAGCTCAGACGCTCCCAATGGTCAGTCTCCCCTGCTGAATCAAATGAACCTGGACTCTGTATTTAAGGTATGTAAATGTGTTACGATACCTTTTTTCCTCTGTTATAAATGTTAACCTCAGTTATATTAATAATAGTGTCCAAACGGAACTTTTGATGCCAGCAGGCCTTTAAACTGTACAAGGTTGAAATGCTGTTGTGTTCCACGAGTTTGGCATCAATATTGAATTAAATGTTATGTTCCAGGCGCTTAAGAAGCGCATCGTCACCCATGTGAAGAACGAGCTGAAGGTGTTCCGGAGGGTTCTGACACCAGAGGATGCGGAATCAGACCAGGGGCTGACGGAGGATGAGGAAGTGATGAGCGATGAGGAGGAGGAAGAGCAGAGGAAGAGCAGCTCGATGGCTTTACTGAAGATCACAATGCACCAGCTGAGGAAAATGGACCAGGAGTTGCTGTCTGACATTCTGTGGAGCAGTAAGAGGATTTTAAAAACCTTAAACACGCAAGAAGGAATAGATGGGAGATGACTACATTTCTAAACTGTTATAAACAGGTTAACGGTCAGTGATTTAAGTAGGGTCCACACAACTCCTGAGCATGGGTTAAACTATGCCAGGGCCCAATGAAGCAGAGCTCCACCTTTTATGTCCAAAACACTTCGTTGGCAGCTGCAACTTTGAACTCAACAGTTAAGGTGAAGTTAACTTGACGAAAACATCTCAGATTTATGCCTAAATAATCAACTGGAAAAGTACTTTAATTTTCAAGAACGATAATTAACCATATAAATAATAAAACAAATAAATGATAAACTTAAAATACTTTCCATTCTGTCCAGATCTTTTGAATGTTAAAGTTATATTTGACTGGTCATCAAACACAAGCCATGTCTGAGGCTTGCTTTCACTGTCCGCAAAATGCAAACTAAATGTCGGGCTTCAGTGTATCTATTTTTTTAAAATATGCAAAACACGATGAAATGAAGATTTTTACTCGATAGCAACTGTACAGGATCACCTTAAAATCCTTGCGATTCTGCCCTCAGGTTTTGCAATTATTGGTTATTACAACGCGGTGGGTTTGAGGATGATGTTGCATTGTGTTTTGGGGATGCACAGATCTGACTCTTTCTCTCCCAGTGTTGATAAGAATACCTTAATTCAGGATATCTGTCGACACAGTACCAGTTCAACAGCAGTGCTCTCTTTGTTGTAGATGTAAAATCTGTCTAATGCTACCCTGCTACATGGAACTAACTGGGATCACTCTTATGTGACTGTAAATGCGACACGTAACTATAAGTGAAGACGCCAGCTTGTGCTTATTTTAATGGCATCAATCTAGACAGGTTAAGAGACTGCATCTCTATAATGTGCCAACAGTATCTTCACCCGAGGACAGACACACAATCATGTTCCACTTGTCTAATACATGAAACACACACAGATCAAGCTGTAGGATGAGTGGTGTTGTGTTCAAGTGCAGACCTTCCTGCACTTTTACTTGAACCTGGTTACAACCTCACACACCAAAACTTACTTTGCATAAAGCTCATATTTAGTCTAAACTCATTCTAATTCTTCAAAATAAAATTCCTTTTCAATGATCCCTTTATGTTGTTTGCTCATTTAGGATGGCTGGATCCCATCTCAAATCAAGTCAAATCTAATCTGAAGAAGAAGTTCCGGCGTTTGTTTGAGGGCATCGCTAAAGCGGGAAACCCGACTCTTCTAAATCAGATCTACACAGAGCTCTACATCACAGAGGGAGGGACTGGAAAGGTCAATGACGAACACGAGGTCAGACAGATTGAAACGGCGCCCAGGAAACCAGCGAGAGCAGAAGCAGCGATCAAATGTCAAGACATCTTTAAATGCGCACCTGAAGGTGTGCAACCTGTACGGTTACTGTTGACGATGGGAGTGGCTGGCATCGGGAAAACACTCTTAACACAGAAGTTCACTCTGGACTGGGCTGAGGGCAAAGCCAACTGGAACATACAGTTCACATTTCCATTCACTTTCAGAGAACTGAATCTGCTAAAAGACAAAAAATTCAGCTTGATTGAACTTGTTCATCGCTTCTTTAGTGAAACCAAAGAAGCAGGAGTCTGCGCGTTTGACAAGTTCCAGGTTTTGTTCATCTTTGATGGTCTGGATGAGTGTCGACTTCCCCTGGACTTCCACAACAACGAGATCCTGACCGATGTCACAAAGTCCACGTCAGTGGACGTGCTGCTGACAAACCTCATCAGGGGGAGACTGCTTCCCTCTGCTCGCCTCTGGATAACCACACGACCTGCAGCAGCCAGTCAGATCCCTCCTGAGTGTGTTGACATGGTGACAGAGGTCAGAGGGTTCACTGACCGACAGAAAGAGGAGTACTTCAGGAAGAGATTCAGAGATGAGGAGCAGGCCAGCAGGATCATCGCCCACATCAAGACATCACGAAGCCTCCACATCATGTGCCACATTCCGGTCTTCTGCTGGATCACTGCTACAGTTCTGGAGGACGTGTTGAAAACAAGAAAGGGAGGAGAGCTGCCCAAGACCCTGACTGAGATGTACATCCACTTCCTAGTGGCTCAGTCCAAACAGAAGAACATCAAGTATGATGGAGGAGCGGAGACAGATGCACACTGGAATCCAAAGACTAGCAAGATGATATTGTGTCTGGGAAAACTGGCTTTTGAGCAGCTGCAGAAAAGAAACCTGATCTTCTACGAATCAGACCTGACAGAGTGCAGTATTGATATCAGAGCAGCCTCAGTGTGCTCAGGAGTGTTCACACAGATCTTTAAAGAGGGGAGAGGGCTGTACTGGGACAAGGTGTTCTGCTTCGTCCATCTGAGTGTTCAGGAGTTTCTGGCTGCTCTTCATGTCCATCTGACCTTCATCAACACTGGTGTGAATCTCTTTTCAGAAGAACAACAAGCCTGTCAGATATCTAACGCAGCCCATGTCAAATCTGAACTAAAATGCCTTCACCAAAGCGCAGTGAACGAGGCCTTACGGAGTCCGAATGGGAACCTGGACTTGTTCCTCCGCTTCCTACTGGGTCTGTCTCAGCATACCAATCATATTCTTCTACGAGGCCTGGCGACAGAATCAGGAGGGAGACCGCAAACCAATCAGGAAACGATCGATTACATCAAGACGAAGACCGGGGAGAATCCCTCTGCAGAGAGAAACATCAATCTGTTCTACTGCCTGAATGAGCTGAACGATCACTCTCTAGAGCAGGAGATCCAACAGTACCTGAGTTCAGGGCAACTCTCCACGGAAAAACTCTCTCCTGCTCAGTGGTCAGCTCTGGTCTTCATCTTACTATCATCTGGGAAAGATCTGAATGTGTTTGACCTGAAGAAATACTCTGCTTCAGAGCTGGGTCTCCTGAGGATGCTGCCAGTGGTCAAAGCCTCCAAAAAATCTGTGTAGGTTTATAGATACGGGGATAGATCGAACTTACATTATTTGAACACTGCTATCTCTTAATGAGAGGGGAAAAAAGAAATAACTCTTTGTTTTCTATTATTTCCTTGTAAGGCTCGATAGCTGTAAGCTGTCAGAGAGAAGTTTTGAAGCTCTGGCTTCAGTTCTCACCTGCCAGTCCTCTTGTCTGAAGGACCTGGATCTGAGTTACAACAACCTGCAGGATTCAGGAGTGAAGCAGCTCGCGGATGCTCTGGAGTGTCCAGATTGTATACTGGAAGCTCTCAGGTTAGATTACTGAATGTTACTTTGTCTGGCCTACTTTAGCGTCATAGCTTCAGCGTGTTCACAGTAGACCAGCTAGTATTTGATGAGGGCTGAGAGGGCACCGTTAATCTCTAAACTAGTCCCTCACTTCTTGTTACTAACCAGGGGCCGTATTCACTAAACATCCTGAGGCTAAAAGCAGCTCCTAACTGAAGAAGTGAAGAGAAGCTCCAAAAAATAATGTGTATATATCAATGCAAACTTTAAAATTCATGTCACAGAGCATTTTAGCACTAAAACTAGCACTTACATCTATGAGAAGTTCGAGGCACTTCAGACAACTCCTTAGGCCATTCTCAAACCCGTAGTTTGTTTACTCTGGCCCAGATCAGTGGATGAGTTAGTGAGCGAGTGAGCAAAGATTTATTTATATAGCACTTTCAATGAATTAGTTTTTCAGCACATCCAAAAGACAGAATATGTCTGATCTTAGAGAAACTTCTTAACTGCAAAAAGCACGATTGCTCAAGCTTCTTAACGTGTATTGAAAAGATTAACAGTCGAATCGAAAGTAATTAGTCACTGAAACCTGCTTTCAAGCAGTTGGCAGCTGCGGGTAATGCACCTTGTTAAAGCATATTTTGACGGTGTGCAAGTTAACAACGATCTGATCAGTGTACCAGCAATTCGAGACACTCTTAATAGCACCAGAGTTGATGGATTGCACAGCTGGGACAGTGGCAAAACGCAGTTTACAGCACAGATGAACGTTTGTTAGAATTATTCATCAAACCAAAAGTGCTCCAAACCCCACTTTAGCCCATATTAAATAATTACGAACTATCATAAATTAATATTTAAGTAAAAAATGCAAGTTTCATTGCCATAGCTGGATTATCCAGTAAAACTGGTTTTAGATGTAGAATTAACCCATGAAAGGATGAAGATCTGTTTACTCAGCTGGAGGAAATATAGAATCATCATGCAGTTAACCAACCAGTCACTGGAGACATAGCAAAGTTGTCAAACCCCACCGTAGTAGTAGGACTCCTAGTATTTAAGACAAGATGTTTGTGAATACGGCCCCGGGTATAGATCTGATATTTGTGTTTCACTGAGCATATTTACAAGACAATTGGTTTTAAGTTATGTTTAAGCTCTTAATTAACCCTGACTTATGCTAAAACTACAGGAGAAATGTTATTTGAGCTCCGTCTCATTCTTGCTTCCTCAGGTTGAGCGGCTGTGAGCTTACAAGCACGAGCTGTAAAGCTCTGGCCTCAGTTCTGAGCTCGCCGTCGTCCAGACTGAGAGAGCTTGACCTGAGTAACAACGACCTGCAGGATTCAGGAGTGAAGCTGCTCTCTGTCGGACTGGGGAGTCCACACTGCAAACTGGAAACTCTCAGGTTAGAGCAGTTTATGATGTTTTTTTATTTTTATTTTTTCTAAATATTAATTTGCTGCAAAGACATGTTGAGTAATAATGTCTGCCTCTTCTGATTTCTGTATCATTTGTGGTTACAGATTTCCCACACTGTCGCATTATTTTGCATTCCTCTATATTGCAAAATATCAAAATTTCATAATCTGATGTAACTAATGTAATATTCAAATGTCATTCACTAGAATCAAAGCATATACAAGTCGAACTGACGCCAGGAAAAAATTGCAAAATCTTCCTGTTATTCGACTATGAAGGTCTTTTTTTTTTCTTACTGTAAATGATCTATCTTTGGCATAAGCAGATCAAAGACTTCAAAATAATAATAATATTTCAAGCTCCATGAAATGAATTTGATCAATTTCATTAAAACACATTTTCCCATTGTTAGCCATGCTAACAACATGGCTCCATGGAGGGCAATGTCAGTCGGACAGTCCACCACAGACTGAAATATCTCAGCAGCTGTTATATGGATAGTCATTTTAAGTTGGTTCAGTCCTACATGTTCCCTCAAGATGAATCCTATTAACTTTGCGGACTTTTCATCCAGCGCCATCATCAGGTCAAGTTTTCAGTTTGTCCGATACTTTGGTTTCTGACTTAATACCTGCAAAACCGATGACATTCCCATCAACTGTACTTTTGTGTTTAGTGCTAACTGGCAAATGTTGGCATGCTAACAGGAAATAAACTAAACGTGATAAAGATGATACCCACTAATGTAAGCAATTCTATGTTAGCATTATCATTCTGAGCATTTTGCCATGCTAGTGTTAGCATTTGGTACAGTCTCACAAAGAACTAGCAAATTTAGAGGATTGTGGACAGAATCGTTTTTTGACCTGGTGATGGTGGTAGATGAAAAGTCATGGGATCCCCAAATTTATTATAGCTCATTCTGAGGAGGACATGAATGTGTGAACCCAATTTCACGCCGATCCAACCAACAGATGTTGAGATATATCAGTCTGGGACCAAAGTGTTGGACTGCCTGACTGACTGACTGACAATGCCATTAATAAAGCCACTGTCCGAGTGTGGCTCCAATATAAAAACCCGTAATGATTTAAAGGGAAAAAAAGTTTGTGTTCTTTTGATTTTTATTTATTTATTTATTTTATTTATTTTCTTTTAAAATCGAAGGCAAGCAAGGTTAGAGCATCAGACGCCTGATTTCTGAGAAACATACAATCCTATCTGTATTAAAGTGATACATGAAATCCCACCCTTCTCAGAGAAAAGCTGTATCCCTGCTCTTCCCAGTTTGAATCAGACCAACTTAAGGCAGGAATCCTGTAAAACCCTCTCATCCGTTCTGAGCTCGCCGTCGTCCAGACTGAGAGAGCTTGACCTGAGTAACAACGACCTGCAGGATTCAGGAGTGAGGCTGCTCTCCGTTGGACTGGGGAGTCCACACTGCAAACTGGAAAAACTCAGGTAAGAGTTCGTCGGCTTGTTCGCCGGATGAACAGTTAAAGCCCAGATTAACATGTAGAGTAATATCAGTGAACGGACAACCTGTGTAGGATTTTCCTCTGCTTACTTAATTTTGTTCCTAACATTTGATGCTGATTAATGATGATATTTTTTTTTGAGTTTGAAATTGAAAATAGCACAAATAGCTTTTAAAATTCTGTCACAAATTGATTCAAGAAGCCTGCAAGTGGTTGTAATGAAAATACAAAACGGTAAATTCATTCCACTGTTACATTTGAGTCTGTGGTTGTTTTCCTCTCTCTTGCAACACTGGGAGTTCAAGAAGAGTATGCTCACGTCATTTACAGTAATACCTGTGTGTAGTGCAGCAATACGTATGTTACACCGTGTGTGCTTGTAGGTTGTCAGGCTGTCTGATCACAAGGGAAGGCTGTACCTCTCTGGCCTCAGCTCTGAGGTCCAAGCCCTCCCACCCGAGAGAGCTGGACCTGAGCTACAATCATCCAGGAGCCTCAGGAGTGAAGCTGCTCTCTGCCGGACTGGAGAGTCCAGGATCGCGACTCAGGTATGAAGAGGCTGTCGAGCTATTCCCAGTAGCAGTGTTAGAGTTTGGAACTAAGTGGCTGAACGATGTTTTTGCCGTTAAGATGTTTTAATATGTTGTGCTCTGCTTGCATAGACAGCTAATGTGTACCTATAGTAAATGACCCCTAATTATCAATTTTGTCCTGTTTTTTTGGGTTTTCTCCCGCATGTTTCTAGAGATGGTTGTTTGGTGGTGGTGGTGGTGAAGGCAACGGGGAAAAGGGATCTTGCTTTTCTAAGTGAACTGGACAAATATGTAGTTTGTGACCTTGTAAAAAACCTTTTCCCACTTTCTTCTCTGTCACTGTACGATAAACCGCGAATAAGAGGATGTGATCAAGATTTCCTGAGGTAATCTGAGTTGTATAATTAAAGGGACGGTCCACTTTGATTATGTAAAAAATATATTTTCTCATTTACAGGCAGTAATAGCCAGTAATGCAGGCAATTCTGGTTCTGTTCCACATCCGCCTCGGAGAATTTAACCTCCGCTCCAATGCAGTGGAGATGATGGGAATTTCATTTGTGTTGCTCAAAGCGTTGGAAAAATACATTTAAAAAAAAAAAAAAAAAAAAAATCAGCTCTTCCCAGGCACAGTGTCCACGTTACACTTTATTAACCTTAGATAACAATGTCAACAGTTTTCCTCAGAAATCAGATCCAATCCAATTCAGTTTACTCCTTTTAATAAAAAAAAAAAAAAAATGCCTTAGAAGCTTTTAAAACATATTAAATATGGCGATATACTAATGGAAAGTACTGAAAACATGTGATATAATCCTAGGTCATGGCAACCCTACTGGTTTTCCTTAATACTTTGTTGCTTAAGCTTGGTATGATGGTGAAACGGGTATCAAATTTCATTCTGTGTGGTATTAAAAATGTCCCGCAGTCTCAATTTTAACTTGGTGAACCCTGCAGAGACCGTGATGCAGTGAAAGCTGTTCACAAGTGGATTATTCCAGAGTTTCCAGGCTTTAAATGCACAAGCTATTGCTAGTTTGATGCTAGCCTCTGAGGGTACCTACAACTGCAACGGCTGACCAGGAAATTCCACTTGGCCACTTTCTGTCGTAACTGGGGCCTTTTAAGATAATGACTGCGAAGCTAATCGTGCATTTTTCGGGTTATAAAAAGGTCATTCTTCATTAATGAGCCAAATTAAATTCTGTTAAATCTCAGTCACTCAGTGAAGCGACACGTATCACCCCAGGATATATTTTGCTGCTGTGAACCAATGTTGGTGATGTTGATGTGTTCGGTCGTGCTGTTGTCGTTAAATGTTGTATGTTTTCAGACACAAAGCCGCCTGGTTTACACGCGTAGAAATACAGCACGTGGACAAAAGACCACGTCTCCGTGAACATGCTGGTCTGACACTGACACATTTACCCCCCTGATCTGTCTCGTTTCAGGGTGGACCCTTGTGGAGAGGAGTGGTTGAAACCAGGCCTGAAGAAATGTAAGCGGGTTTTCAGTTTTATTCACGGAGAGAACGCTCATCCCGAAGCATACACATAATTCATTAAAGTTCTGATTAAAAATGAAAGCTCACGTCAAATGAAAATTAAAAAGAAAAACGACGAGCGTGGTGCACTGGTGAAGCGTTCATTGGATAATAGAGTGCCACTGATTTATGTCTTGATGTCGCCCTCAGACGCACGCAAGCTCAGCCTGGACGTAAACACGGCGCACAGAAACCTCAGACTGTCCGAAGACAACAGAACGGTGGCAAAGGTGCAGGAGGACGTGGCGTATTCTGCTCACCCGGACAGGTTTGACTGCTGTCAGCTGCTGTGCGGACAGGGTCTGAGAGGCCGCTGCTACTGGGAGGTCGAGTGGGAAGGACTGGTGGATATAGCCGTGACGTACAGAGGAATAAGAAGGAAGGGAAACTGTGCCGCGTGCAGGTTCGGAGGGAACGACAAGTCCTGGAGCCTCTACTGCTCCGACGGCATTTACTCCATCTGGCACGACAACCAACAGACCTTCATACGCCCGCCTCCCTCCTCCGTCTTTGACAGAGTGGCGGTGTATCTCGACTGGCCGGCGGGCACTCTGTCCTTCTTCGGCGTCTGCTCCGACAAACGGATCCACCTCCACACCTTCAGCTGCACGTTCACCGAGCCTCTCTACCCTGGGTTTGGAATAGGGTCCTCGGTGTCTCTGTGTGAGATGTGAGAAGGGGGTTTTTCTCTCTTTTGGCGTATCTCCACACACACACACCTGCCTCTTGTAAAACACACGTTGTTGATGCCTGCTGTGTGATTGGCACCCCTTTTTCTCGGCGTCGTAAATCGATCGGACCGGCGCGCACAGATGCTGTGCTGAACGCACGCTGGAACCGTTCAAAGTAATCTCAGTAATGCCCGTTTCTCCGAAGCCTGGTGAGAAATTTCTGAAGTAATAATAAAACAAGACTCATGGGGTCGGCAGCCCCTTGTAGCTTTGTTGGTCTGTAGTTGCCATGGCAAAGACTGCAGATTGTCAGACGGATCCAACTTCATTCACCCTAAATTCTCAAATATTATATCAGTAATTATTTCCCATCACATCTTATGTAAAGCCCTTTACGTTGCCTTGCTGTAGCTAGTAGTGCCCCAGTAGCAGAGAGGGCCCAAAACAGGGACAGGCTTATGTTAGAGAGACTCAGAACCTTCTCCGTGGTTTGCCCGTTGCCTTGTCCAATTTAGTAGCGTGCACATTTCCGCAGCCCTAATTCTAGAGTCGCCGCTCTGGTGCTCTCTGGCTTCTGACCAGAGGTTGGATTCGAAGTAAAGATCACTACAACGGAACAAGGCACACACCGCCGGCAGGGAGTTGTGCAGGTGCGCCGGAGCAAAACCAAAACGAGGGAATAATAATACTGAATACTGAATAATACTGTCCCACGGTGACGCCGCTGCTCAGATCTCCACGGGATAAGCTTGGGTTGGGGAAGGAAGGAGTGTGATTGTAATTTATTTTTTATTTTTTTGCCAAGTCACCTCAGAATCAGTAACATGATACGGTGGTATCTCATGTTAAGTACAGAAAAGGTGTGGGTTAATATAAGTTAAATCCTGAAGTGCGATGTTGTTTTTGTGTGTCAATCGTAGTTTTACCAGAAAAGGGCTAAAAACTGCACATCCCATATTATGCAAACAGCGCAGTGAAATCGTTACATGTTGTCTCATCCTTTTGTAATCACCAAATATAATATATAATATATATATAATAAAATAATAATATAAATCTCTTACTTTATTAATTGTGAGTCTTGTCTTTTTTTTTTGGTTTATTGTCACGACTCGGTTCAACCTAAGTATCACGCAAGCGATCCTGTTACAGACCCAAATCCTCCGCCCCGCCGACATCTCCGTGCCTCCCTCCACCCCCTTCGGTCCGCGGGAGCTTGGGCTTTTTTCGAGGGGAGCAGTCTCTCCGGACGCCCCTCGCGTGGCCCGTGCGGCCAACGGGCCCCGGTTTTCCGAAACGACTGCGGCTTCTTCGAGGGGCCCACGGTGGCCGGGGGTCACCGCGGGGTCAGAAGGGTCTGAATTCATTATCGGCCCACAATTCCCGATGGCAGCTCTCCACCTGCCTCAGGAGCCATAACGAGTTAATTAAGCCCTAATGAGCCGATGAAGCTCGGAGTGTTTCACGAGTAGTAGGCTCCCTAAACTTTCCCACATGCAACTATTAGTTTAAATAATTTAAGTCCACAAAATGAAAAGTAGCAATGCATTGACATTTGAAGAAAGGCTCATTGTTTCATGTTGTTGAATTGACTTCCTTTCAATTCAAAAATCAGCCATCTATCTACACACACACACACACACACACACACACACAAATTAGAGTCTCGTTCGTGAAACTGTCGACGGGTTGAAATATTTAAATAAATCAACACTGACCAGGCGTAGTTAAGAAGGACAGTGTCGATGGATATAGATGTATTCGGATAACGGCACAGCTTAAGCATCGGGAACACAACCAGGTGGAAAACAAACGCGGGCAGTGAAAAAAATGTGAAGAAAGAAAAAGACATGTTAAATTGAGGTGGATTTAATTCCATGTAATTCCACATGTCCACTTTACTACACTGTCCATTTAACAAGCAGGGACGTAAGAAGCGCCGTTACGTAAGTAGAGGAGTCCACTGCCCGACTTAACCCCTTACACGCCGACGTACTTCCTTCCGAGCTGATTTTTTATTTTTACGTTTTTACGTTTTTCTAACATCCAGCATCGAACATCCGACGCATTTTTACCTTAAGCCCCCCCCCAAAAAAACCCCTCCGCACCGTACAAAGCGTATTTGAACCAAACTCTGTATCAACACCGCTCCACCCCGCTCCGGGGCCGAGTTGGTCTCGTCCGTGTGCCCTCCCCCCGGCATCAAACGCACGTGTTGGGTGTGTTGTGCGGAGGGCTGCGCCGATATCACGGCGCTTAGCGGACCTCCGAGGCTTGTCCTGCCGCTGTTTGCGCTCCGCGGGGGCCACAACGAGACAAGCGTCGCAGTCACTGAAAAATACGGAGCTGTTGGGAGGAAAGAACCGAGACCGTCTTCGGTGTGCGGTGCGGTGAGCGGCTGCAGGGCTGCTACTGTCGGACTTCACCGGACCGAAGGTACGTCCGCTGTCAGCACACGCTGTCGTGGTGTGTGTGTGTGTGTGATTAAACAGAAACTCATTGCGGGTTGTAGGTGTGTGTGTGTGTGTGTGTGTGTGTCTCAACGTGGTCGCAGCGGCTAGCAGCGCTCAGTTAGCTTCCCGGGCAGCTGTCAACGGCTCCATGCGAGGCTCCAGCTGGTCCCCCCGGCTAACAGCCCAAATGGAAAACGTTAAGAAACATACGAAATACGAAATAAAGCCGATGCGGAGAAACAAAAAAGAAGCGGGGCAGTTCGGGGCGTTGATAGTCAGGTTGTTCTGTTTTGTTTAGCCCGCGGGGGGGGGCGGTAAAGAAAACGCTGAGTTAGCCGCCGGGTGCCGGGCAGTGCCACGTAGCTAGCCGGCGAGGTTCTGCACAATCACTGCAGGAGGAGGCTGCATCTCATTCATGTGGTGGTGGTGGTGGAGGAGGAGGACGGTGATGGAGACAACCTCTAGCAGCCAGTGCCGCAGGAAGCGCCCCTTTAACCCGAGTAAATGCAGCCCTACAACCATAGTAGAATAGTTCCTCATTAAATCTCCTCCACGGGTCAGACGTGACCACGGCCGGATTAACCCTCTAGGGGGCCCCGGGGGCGAAAACGTTTTGTTGGGCCCCCCTGTTGACCCCCCCCCACCAAGAAACCAACCAGTACTTGATCAGTCAATTCACAGAAAGATTCATCGGCAACCATTTCGATAACTGATTATTGATCATTTACCAGCGTCTCAGCTGTGCGTATTTGCTACTTTCCATGATAGCAAACTTTCTGTGGGACAGAACAACCGATCCGGTCAATCAGTCACTAAAGAAAATGTATTGATAATGAAAATAAATGTTGGTCGCAGCCTTACAGCACGCCCACGATGGATCAGTACGACCCTCCCCGAGGTTTTTATGTGTGATCATTACTTGTCCCACCGAAGAAGAAAAAAAGAATCAACATAATAAAACCCAACTTTACAACAAATGAGCTCAATCTAAACTAAAACAGTTGAGGTCCTGAAACTAGATTTTGGTCTCGATAAGACGAGACTGAAAGATGGAGGACTGAGGCGCCGTCATAATTGATACTATAACTCAGAATCTTCAACAAATATGCAGTTAATCGGATTGTTTAGACCCAAATGAGGCGGAGTAAACCTGGGGCTTGTGGAGTAGAAGTATAAAGTAGCATATAATGGAAAAAACTCGACCTACAAATACCCTCAAAACTACACTTCAGTACAGGTGTGGAGTACATGCGCGTGTTTGCTCTCCACCCATGGCAGTAGCCACATTTTACATTGAAATCCTAATATATTTTGAGGTCGGCTGAACATAAAACAAATTTCAGCTGTCAGAGGGGCTGATAGATCATTTTGATGGATTTTGATCGATTTTTGCCAATAGGACTCATTTATTTCACTCCCCACTGACATGTTGATCTGGAGTCAACATCAGGACTGTGGAAGGACAGAGGTTGTAGTAAAAGAGGAACTGTTTAAGACCGTATGGCAAGTTAATGCATTTTGAATGGTTTTTAAGGAGAAACCTTATCACTCGGCTGTTTTTCAGATCAGTTCTTTTGTCCCATCTTTGTGCTGGAACTGGTCTCACTCAAGAGGCTGTAAATCAGTTTGATCAGGTAAAAATACTGGAGCTGGAAACCACAGACTGGGGAGAATTTTTAAATCAGAATCAACTCCAGGGAACCAGCTTCACTGTACGTTTACACCCAAAAAAAATTAAACCTTTTGACTGGTTTTCTGAAAGGCTGCAACTCCCGATTTGAGATCCACTGATATGCCAGTTGTTTTCATGATTTAACTGAAACGATTTGATTTATAAAAATGTCAAAAAATATTTCTTACGGCTCAAGGGGGACATCTTGGAAAAAAAACCCCAAAAATATTCAGTTCATAATGCTGCAGAGATAAAAAGGAGAAAGGCAGCAAATCCAGCCATTTGAGAAGCTGGAACCAGAGAATATTTACTGGTTTGCTCGCGAATTGACTGAAAACTGAAACTGTTGATTATGTTAATTTTTTGCCAGTTTGATTAATCAACTAATCATTGCAGTTTTTAGTTTTCTTTAAACAGTGCCTGGTTTGTTGGGACCTGTGACCAGCTCAAAGGTCTCTGGTTCTATCGGTGGACAGGTCTCTCTCTGAAACCCACAGAGAAAACCCGGAGTTATAAGGTGTCAGGTCGTGTTTTCCACAGGAACTCGCAAATCCGAGCGTGTCAATCTTGTCACTACGTAAAAAAAATGTCCCTTGTGACGTGTGAACCCTTCAGAAAGACAATGTCCTCTCCTCTGCCTGAATGCCCAGGTTTTGATTTCAGGCCCGACCCTCCGTCTTTCCGCGTCACGCTTCGAGGCTTCCCGAGCGGCGCCATGAGCTCCAAGGTGTGCAAGAACTGCGGCGGCTCGGACATCGACGTGGACCAGGCGCGCGGCGATGCAGTCTGCATGGGCTGCGGCTCCGTGCTGGAGGACAACATCATCGTGTCCGAGGTGGAGTTTGTGGAGACGGGAGGCGGCGGGTCGCTGGCTGTCGGGCAGTTTGTCTCCGCAGAAGGTGAGGATGACGAACTGATTTTCACCTGTAAAAAGAAAAGTGTACCTGCTCACAGGAAATGTCGATGGCCGAGAAGGTCTGGCGACTCTGGTTCCTTGACGGGTTCGTGTTTGTCACAGCGTCCGTGACAGTACGTGGGTTCTTTTGTCAAAAGCCCTCAGGATTCTATCCCAGCATCAGCGTAGATATTTGTCTTTCGGGGATTTGTACCGTCACCTCTTGTCTTAACTTCTCCGCCACGGTAGCTGCCAGGGTGGAGATTAAATGCAGCGTCGGCTCATTAACAGAGAAGCTGCTAATGTGAAACGACACCAGAAAATGTGTGGTTAGCTTGAAGCTGCGGAGCGGAAAAATCGCCGCCACGATAAGTGTTAAACTGTGGTTGTTTTCGTACACTTTAAAACAAAGTAATGCGCTTTCAGTTTAGAACTGCATCGTAGAGGAAATGTGCAAAGACACTTTCTGTGAACTCAACACATTTTCTTTTGCCTTGATGGAAATCCTAAACCAAAGTTAGAAGTGTTAACCATCCAGGGTACAGGGGGGCCAGCGGTCAGCAGCCTGCTGGGTACATTATTATTATTATTAATTATTATTATTATTATTTGCTGTGGCTTGATTAGTTTGTGGTGGCCAACGGGAACCAAAGTTTGAAAACAGACAAAAACCAGACACTTATACTTATACTTATACTTAAGGAATTTGTTACCAGCAAAAAAAGACAGTCGGCTGCCAGTGTGATCTTGGTAGCGATGCATTGTGAAAAATGGCTCTTTGATGGTCCTTGTTCTTCAGATCACTGCTGAATTTGAAGTATTTCTGGGCCTTTTTTTTTCATATTAAAAATGCCAAAATGTTTTTTTATTTATTTATTTGATCTGGAACATCACTGACGCACATTTTGACCGTTATCAAAAACACGTGTTCTACTTGGATCGGATGACGGTTGCGCGAGGAGTGACCTGCGGTGGTTGACAGAAAGTTGACGTCCAGTTTGGGGAAAAAAGAAACCTCAGTGAAAAATGTGGAGAATTCCTGACGTACGGCGCCTAAATTCACAGCATGCGTTCTGTGTGGTCCTTTAAGAAATCTGATTCGGGGCTCTCACCAGATGCATAACTTTTCTTCTTTTTCTTTTTTTTTTTTACTTTTGCAAAAAAAGAGGAAAAAAATGAAATGTGCCATTTTTGAATCACCTGATGTTCTGATGCCCTCAGAAACAGCAAAAATAAACTGCAGCAAATCATGGTAGATTTTAAAAGATATCCACGCACGGTATTTTGAGTCCCTCAGAAAGTTAATGGTCTAGATCTTACTTGATCCCTATGACTCATAAAGTCACTGAATCATAAAATCATAATAAAACAGTGAATAACTTTCAGGAACAGCGTGGCTCTTATGTAATGGTTTTGTGTGTGTGTGTGTGTGTGTGTGTGTTGGTCCGCAGCCGCTTATCTCTGTGTTTAACATTCACCTCCCAGATTATCTCTGACCTCTAGCCCGCGGGACTCTTTACTCCTGCTGAGTCTGCCCGACCCGACCTCTCGTCGGGTTTTTATTTTCTGTGGTGTGGTTCCCCTGACCGTCCAGTAGGTGGCGCCGCTGGCTCACGCTGCAGTGCCACTTCGCCTACACGTTCCGGGGTATTCTGGTCTTTTTGAGAGAGAAACCAAACGTTTGTGTTGAACTCTGGCAAACAAAAGTAAATACTGGGGTTGCACCACCGAGACCGTAAAGATTGAAATTTCTTTCCTGCTGCTGGAAAATGACATTTATCTCGTCCTCCTGTTCCAGCTTCTTTACTGTTACACATCAGTTCATCTGCCACGAGAATTTATGATGAGAGTATTAACAATATCCTGTAAGTTGGGGGGGGCACCTCTGATACCAAACAGTCCAAGTAAAAGTAAACTCCTTACTCGCGAAGACATCTGTGCTTGTTTCTGCCTACATAACTAATTCATTTCATAATTAATTTGTCAATAAATGGAAAAATCAGCACGGGGGAGGTGGGGGGGGTGATGGGGGGGGTTCCCACGTTTGTCCTGGTCTAGTCTGAAACCTTTTTGTTTTTGGTGTCTCGAGTGCTGAGCTGTGTGATCTGGGCAGTAAAGGCTGCAGCTCTAACGCACGGTAGATAGGACGAGACGGCGGCCGCAGAACTGAGTGTGGCTGTGTAGGAGGTGCCCTCGCTGACCTGACACCATGTCCACGCACAACAATTCATGTATAGGTGCACGAGAAAGAAAAACAAAACAAAAAAAAACCAAATGAAAGCAGCCCGTGAGCTCCGATAAATGGAAAAAAACCGAAACAAAACCTGAACATGTCCTGATCGATCGTGTTTCGGGCGTTTGGCCTATTGACAGCGGCACTGATCTGCTCTGCGCACACACTTAAAATCGCCCGGGACAGGACATTAGATTTCAATGAGGTTTCACGTGTTTCTCTTATCTTTCATTGCGGCGGCAGGAAATGCTGATGGTCAGTTGATGAGGCTTCCACAAACTCCAGATTCTGTTGGTTCTTGGGGGGAAAAAAAAAATGGATCGGCAGCAAGTGTGGGGTTCAGTTTTTGCACAACGCAGGTTGAAATGCACGACGCGCAAAATGACTGTAAGCTGCCCGTTAACGCACAGCGAGCGGGTCGGTGGTCATTCCTAGCCGGTCAGGGGCCGGGGGGCTCTTTTTCGGCCCCGGGCCTTCCTCACAGTTTGAATCGAGTGCAGCGGCAGCGAGCTCCTCACGTACGAGGCGGCCACGTTCAACGCAGGTGTACGGGCCGGGTGAACCCTGACGGCGTCAGGGGGGGCGAGCAAAGGGGCCAGAAAACGGAGACTCGGGAGTGGTAACTCTAACCCAGCACAACAGGAATACAAGAACACGAGTGGCGTGTCGTGCATGAAGATGAGAACGACGTTACCTGAAAGGTGTAAAAGTGTCCCTAAGGCGCGTGGGGACCATCACGTTGGACCTGTCGATCCGAAGCATCCCCCCTCTGGGCCGTGGTTGGCCTCTGAAGGATGTCCGGCCCGTTGCAGAGTCCCTGTTTCCTGCCCCGATTGCTTTCGACGGCCTTTAAGAGCTCTTTTTAGTTTGCTCCATTAAAAACGACAGGCCAACACGTAGTTAGTGAGCTGCAGTTTATCGACTGGCTGCGACCAAACTTTTGACCAGTTAATGGATGTTTCATATCCGGTTTCCATAATATCTTCAATGAATTATTATAATAATGAATAAATTGTTTTCATTTTTCAAGCCAAAAGTCATTTGCTGGTTCTAACTTTTTAAATGTGGTGATTTTCTTTTTTTTTTTTTTCTTTTTTTTTTATCATGTATGATGGCCAATTAAATATATTAGATTTTGTGTGTTGTTGTCACTTTGGGCTCCGTGTGGGCATTTAACAGTTTTTGACATTTTAAAGACTAAACAGTTGATTTACAGTATTATTTATGGAAAATGATCAACCTTTAATTGGCAAATTAATCGATAATGAAAATGAACGTTAGTTGGAGCCCTGCTTTTGTTTTTCTTTATTAATTCAGGTTAACAAGTTTAATAAAGAAGTAATTCAGATGTGTATAAGAAAGCAGACATGAAAATAGCATTTTTAAAAACTGTTCCGGTTCGTATCGCTAAAGACGTCTCTGTCTATTTCTGTCTAATCCCCCTTTTAATATAAACATCTCTCCTCCGTGTCTCCAGCTGGAGCCAAACATCCCTCTTTTGGAGATGCACACCTCACGGGGAGGGAGTCCCGGGCTCAGACGCTGCAGAAAGGTGAGTGACCAGCGGAGGGCGCCGCGCACCTTTCATCGAAGTCTACCAGGGCCTCCGCCGCACATTTAAACTGCTGTTTGCTTCTCTTCACAGCGACAAGCGGCACAAGTTTGAATCCCTGTTTCAAGGTGTTGAGGCCTTCGTGTTAGTCTTGTTGAATTTGAACGATTGTTTTTTTTTTTTTTCTGAGTTGTTGAGGATCGGGATCATCCTTCATGCACATGTTACGTACAGTTTTTGGTTAGAGACACACCTGTAATTAAACATGCTGATTAGGTAAACATCAGAAAAATTAAGCTTTAAAGTCTGCGTTTATCTCAGAGGAGGAGACGACGACGACTTCAGGGGACTCTTTATTTTTCAGACAATGATGTGGATTTTACGGACGAGGCTGCGGCTCAGGTTTTATGAAAACATCCCCGACCCCTTGTTCATATTCGGCACTTTTTCACCCTTAGCTCATGTGCGTTGATAGATTGGATTTGATCTTCGCTTGTTTCACGTTGCCCGCAAAGGTTCTGCTGTGAAAGCTGCCGTGTAGCAACGCGGTGGTGTTTTTTAAACCTCATCTGACACGGCAGCCGAGTAATTACAGGCTTTTCTACCTTCTCAGACATTTCCCTCGAATCTTTTTCATACTGTTTGTTCAAAGATCTCCCCTCACGTCTGCATCTTTAAAGTCGCAGCAGCATGTTTTGGAGATAGTGACCATATTTGATAACTGTAATGTTTATACAAGTGAAAACAAAAAAGAAAATCAAATTTAAGGTGAAGTTTGAGGCCAAAGGCTAATTTAATGGTTTTCTCGCTGATGAATAATCTCGTATTTGAGGGTTTTTTTTTTTTTTTTTTTTTTTGTTTTGTTTTTTAAGGCTGCATTAGTTTTGGTAGATTAACTGTAGTGTCTTTTAAGGAGAATATAATAATTAACGTTGTCACCTGTAACTCAAAATATAAAATCTTTAGAACAGTTGAGGAAATCTCACCACAAGGACCATTGAGTAGCTGTTGTGGAGCTTTTGATTCAAAAATAAAGAGAGAGTTCCTGATTGTTTGCTATTTTTATCAGAACGCTTCAGTATTGCTTCTTAAAATCCTGAGGTCGATCCTCGCAAATGAGCCTGTTCTAGGTAAACACGTAGATCAGCGCCGAGTGTTACGTGGTATGGCATCGAAGCCTCGCACAGTGTACGCACCCCCCCTTTTTTTTGCTTTGAGATCATTTTGAAGTGCTTCCTTACCTTGTCAGCCTCGGGTCTTTGGAAACCTTTAAACTGAACCGAGTCGGACTCTGCTGCAGCCGCCGTTTTCTAAAACTGCAGCGTCGACTGGAGCCGAAAAAGGCCGACGTCACGACGCAGCAACTACGTAGTGACGTGGAAGAAAAAGATTTGTTATCATGAGCTGAAGCGTTACAGAAAAAATGTTTAAAAAATGACGCGTCGGTTTGAAATATTGACGTGGACGTCACCGCTAATGGTGACTAATCCCCCGCAGCCCTAATCCGGGAAAGAAAAGCAGCAAATCATTTCATCTGAGAAGCTGGAACCAGCAAGTGTTTCACATTTTTTTTTACCTGAAGGAAGCCAAATGATTAATAGATTAATCAAAACAGTTGTTGATTCGACTACACAATTAATCTACCAATCGCACTAATTGCAGCTCTGGTGGGATGAGAAGGCAGTTGCGGCTGATAACATCAGTCCTGTCGTTATATCTGTCAGGCTCTGAGGTTCTGTTCTCCCTGGGGCCCCGGAGGGACCCCGGAGGGCCCCCGTCTGGGTGTCCCCCCCGGACATGACGCTGACAATTTTATCTCTATTTTATCTCACAATTCTGGTCTCTTTTAAAAACACATCAACAACTTGTAGAAACGGACAAACCGCTCGGGCTGAGGGTTTACAAGCCTGTCGGGCAGAGAGCCAGAGCTCGGATACGATGGCGAGCAGCTGGTTACCGCGGTGACGACCGTCTGCTCCGCTGATTTTTTTTTTTTTTTTTTTTTTCTTTCTCTTTCCCGGCAGTGGAGCCGCAGAGTCACAGAGCTGTCGGACTGCAGCAAACGCTGAGTAATGAAGAGTGTGTATAGATACAGGGGTTTGTGCGACTGGAAAGGGATTAGTTTAGTCACAGTTTGTGTGTGTGTGTGTGTGTGTGTGTGTGTGTGCGCGCGTGCGTGTGTGTGGGAGAAGATATGAGGATGAGGATTGGGGAATACTTATGTGTGTGTTTTGAATGTGTGCAGGAGCAAAAAAGTTCTGTAATTCTGTGTGTGTGTGTGTGTGTGTGTTTGTGTGTAAACGGGGGTTATATCAGTGTCAAACACACTCCTTAAACGAAAAAGTTTGAGCTTCTGGGGAAACCTGCTTATTGGCTTTCCGAGAACGAGTTTAGAAGATCAATACCGCTCTGGTGTCTGTTCGGGGTATGCGACGCTGGAGCCGGGAGATGCTTAGCTTAGCTTAGCTTAGCTTATCTTAGCACAAAGACTGCAAACCCAGAGAAACCGTTAGCCTGGCCAACAGACCCACCCACCGGCACCGCCGAAGCTCACTACTGGACCTTTTTCACAGCAGACGCTTTGGCATCTCACAGCAGAAAAGGCCCCGGTGTATCTAATAGCATTAATAATGACTGTATTCCATTTTTGCAAACTGTGGCCTTCACAGCCACCGGATTTTTTTCTTTTTCCTCTGGATCGACGCGCTCAACTCCCTCACGACGGCGGCGCAGAGCGCTGCAGTGCGTCGTGAACTTGTGATGGTGGGGGGTCGTCCCTCCAGCAGAGTTTCACAGCCTCGAGGAGTCCATGTCAAGGGTCGCCGGAGCTGAAGCCGCCCCGGCTGCGCTGGACCATTCGTGTCGGGGTCTTTTAACTAACCTGTCACCCAGCTCTTGTCCAGCATCAGGCAGCAGCACCAGGCCCCCGCTCACAATGATCAACGGCCTTTCGAGTCTGTATATGTGGACGCCCAGTAACTCGCTGTCCCCTCTTAATCCACAGCCGGTATGTTTTACACAGACATTTGGAGCTTTTTTGTGCTAATAGGGAATTTTTATGGACCGGCTACACACGGTTTAAACTGTAACTGCGTGTAATGTTTAAGCCTAAGTAGCTTTGCATCTGAAAATTAGTTCATTCTCGTGGAGTGGGAGGATGAGGCCAACCGGGCCGCTCCCCTCTTTACCAGCTGCGCCTGTCTGCAGTTAGTCGGTCTCCTTGCATAGGCAGCAGAGGGAGGAGGATGAATGACGCTCTTAGCCGGTTTATCGTAAATGCCCGAACCCTCCTCTCTAAACAGTGGAGTCCAGGGGTTTGACCATAAACTAGTCAGAGGGGATGTAAAGTTTTTGTAATGGCTTTTGCAGCCTGTACACCCTGGTCAGTCAGGAGAGACAGTATGGTTTTAATCAGTCTACATAGTAGAAAAATAAACTTATAAAGGTTAGTACAAACAGTGTGTTTACAATAAATGAGCGTACTCTTTATTGTGGGGGATGCTGAAGGCTCTCTAAATATTGGTGTTTGTATTGGAAAAATCCACTTGTTGATCTTTCAGAAATATGTATTTGTTGTCCCCCTTCATGTTCTGGCATTCGTAGGATTATTATTTTCGCTTATCGTGTCGGCATCGGCCAAAGCAAGCGGCCACGTTATCGACCCTGAAATTCCATATCGTGTACCGCTACAACACACACGTGTCTCATTCGCTTAATGCTTAAAAAAACAAAAAAAAAAACTAAAGGAAAAAAAACAACAACCCCAAAACGTAATGGCAAACATTGGAAACCTCAGGAAATCACTGCGTCTGGCACAAAACCCCCTGTAAGGTCATAATTTGTCATATAGTTATGTGAGCTTTGCAGATACTGGTGGGTCTACTGTTTTTTTTTTTAAACCTTTGGACAGAGGCAGGTTTTCAGTCTTTATAGCAAGCTAAGCTAACTGGCTGCTGGCTCCCAGCTTCATATATACGGTGCAGTGGTATCGTTCGTCCTCCCAAATATGTCCCAACTATTCCTTTAGGTGTGTGCAGGCATGTGTTGGTGCGAGTAAAAGGTGTTTTTTGAGTGTGTGTGTGTGTCTGTTTGTGTGCGCGTTAGCTGGTGAGTCATCGGGAATAGCCTTGTCATGCTCTGTGTCTTTGTGTGTGTGTGTGTGTGTTAGGTCTGTAGGGAGATTTATGGCCGTCCGTGGCTCTCCGAGCCTGCCGGCGTCTCTGAGAGAGGAGCAGCTCTTCCTTTTCTTCCTCTTTCTGTCCCCCACAAACTTTCCCCGGCGGCCGTCTGCGCCTCCTCTGTCTCACCACTGACTGATTCATGTCTGGGAGCACAGACCCTGCCTCCTCCTCCGTGTTTGTGTATTTGAGCTTGGGCTTTAATGTATCCCCGGCCCCTCGCGTATCGCCCCACAGCGCCTTGCAGTGTAGGCGTGTAGGCCGGAATTTAAATGTGGCTTTAAAAGCTGCTGCAGGCGAGATTTGCGTGTGAAAACACACTTCTGAATCACAAAGTGGAGGCGCAGTAAAAAAAAAAAAAAAAAAAAAATTGAGCGTCTAATTCCCTTAAATCTAGATGTAAAGCTGGAAGGTGTGTGAATTTATCGACACTGTGATTCTAGTTTGAATGAGTCTAATTTGAAATTAGTGGCTGGTAGTGGACATATCACCACCTCGACTGAGCTTTTTTAGCTCCCCGTTTCGGTTCGGCGGCACATTCACGTTCACGTGTGGTCAGTCTCAAGTGTTTTCAGCAAAACGAGCTCCGATAAACTGAGTGTACGCCACCCGCTAAGCCCCAGGCTGCAGACGGGCAAAGCCGGAGACAAACTGGCGAAGGACGTGGAGCATCAGGAGGTGAAATAGCCAGATATTTTCTCAGCGGGGTTGGTGGAGACCAAACCAGAGTTGAAAGGAGGGTTGACGATTGTACTTCATCAGGTGGACAAAACGATGATGGTGACGTTACTCTCTGTCACTCTCAAGGACAGCAGTAGCCCACACAGTTCTGTTTTACGTTACAGCGGGTGTCGGCATACACGTGCTGTGGACAGAGCCAGGCTGGCTGCTTCCCACCGCTTACGGTCTTCATACTGAGCTGAGCTCGTCGCTTCCCAGGCTCTAACTCTTGCAAAGAAAGTGAATAAGTGTATTTCCAGAATGTAAGACTTTTAGGCAGTTTAAAAAAAAAAAAATCCTACATGTCGGAAGAGTTCGCAGGTTACTGTGATGATTTGTGACTCGACGCTAACGCCGTTCACACGTACTTGCTGGATACAGTAAGTAGTTGGCAGGATCTGGGCCTCTCATGAATCTGTGGTTCTGGGTGTGTGTTTTTGTTTTGAGCGCATACTGTACATACACTGCTCCGACTGTACGGTTGCTTTCTGACATACCAGCAGTGAGAAATGGGGCGGGGGGGGGGTGCAGATCAGCCTTTCCTCCATGCTGTTACGCCTCCGCGCCGGCGACAGCTGTGGCCGAAGGAATAATGTTTTCCATCCGTCCGTCCCCTTGAGGGAATTTCATTACATCTGGCACAAACAAAGTCCACTTGGACTCAAGGATGAACCGGTTAGAATTTGGTGGTCAAAGGTCAAGGTCGCTGTGACCTCACAAAACATATTTTTTTTTGGCTCGTAACTCAAGAATTTATAAGCTAATTATGGTAAAATACACTTAATACCTTTTTTATTAAATTTCTTGAAAGCCTTCACTACATATATTATATGAGTCTGGACAGACATGGATGTAAACTGCCACTTAACTGATTGGCAGAGGCCTACAATTGTGAGGCAGTAATTCTAGTTGCTCATGTAAATGTTATTTATTTATCTAGAGGCACCTATGACGGAATCAGTCGAGGTTTGAGCTGAAGAGTCACGCAAAGGGCAGCGGGTTTTTTTATTTTTATTTTTTATATATATATATTATATATCTTTTTTTGTTTAAACCGAAGAAGAGGAGTCCTGATCATAGCTACAGCGCTGAGTCTGTGCCCCACTTATCGTCTGTGACATAAACTCTAGGTTTCAGGGTAGAAGCTTTGTCTTCTTCACAGTAGTTGGTTCAGTTCAAAACGCCTTTTGGTTTATTTACATATAGGTTTTATGTATGAACATGCTGCATGTCTTCTGTCTACAAGGCCACTTTTTTCTTTGAAGAGACAACAGACCAGAGGGACGTGATTTTTTTTTTTAGCAGGATATTTTCATGTCGGGAAATTGCGATTTCACTCAAATGTTAAGTGCAGCTTTGAGCGTCTGAGCCGAAGAAGCCATCCACATAAAGGCTAAAACATCCTCAGCCGTTTAATAATCGTTCCGATGGATTAGAATCTCAACGGACACACGGCTCCGGATCATTTCCGATCACGGACTTTGGTTTTATGTGGATTTTATTTCGCTTAAATTATAACAAAATACCAGCACAGTAGTTTGATGACTGCATTAAAACATAGTCACGGATGTGTAAGACCTGGCCTGCATTTTTACTGTTCACTCTTATACTGTCGTACAGATCCCTTTTTAATATCTGGCTCGATTTAATGCTATTTACATACCATTTATTTCTATGATTAGTGACAGTGTTGCTGTTGCCAGGCAGACCGAAATGATGGAGACGATGAAATGTGATCCGCGACTTCCAGTTCGAGTAACTGATCCGTTACCTACTACGGGCACTTGCGCAGTGGTGTCTTTTGGATCTTTTAGCATTTACAGCACTGAAAATGAGCTGAATTCATCAAGTTTACGAGGAATACGGGTGGAGCCTCTAGTGCGTTCATTTTGTTCATTTGGATCTCCATTAGCTAGCGCATGGTGGCAGCATTTCTCCCTGGCCTACTGCATTTAACACACCGATGACACAATTTAACACCACCACCAACAACGCAGTTACATATCATAACTAATAATACAGATAGTTTTTTTTTTTTTTTTTTTTTTTTTAAGCATCCGGGAGTAATAGTAGTAATAGTATATATTTTCCTATTTTTAGCTATTTTCTTCTTTTCTCCTTCTGTTTCTCTCAACCAATCATCCGTCTCCTCAGAGCCGTGGCTGAAAGGTCTTTGTTTGTGTGCCGGAAATCAGTGGTCAGATGAATCTTGGAAAAACTACATTAGACTGGATTCTATTTTTTTGACAGACAACTTCCAGGATTCTGCTCAAGACGGGACAAAAAACTGATGGGTCGACTGTTTGATCCAGAAAATCTTAACTTTACTTTTTGTGTATTGGTGTGTGTGTGTGTGTTTGTGTGTGTGGTTTTTTTTTTTTTTAAATATATATTTATTTCTGTGTATATATTTGTGTGTATATATATATATAGAGAGATACATAGATATATATACACACACACACAAGTTTTCATGTCCGGCTGGAATGACGAATGACAGACTCAGAAGAGAAAACGGTTTAGAATAATAGAGGGTGTGTGTGTGTGTGTGTGTGTCGTGCTGACATTGGATTCTGCTGGTTTCGGATCTGAAGGTGCGTCAAACCGAGCAGCACGACGAAAACTCGATGAGCTCAGAGGCGCGTTCGCATTGCCGGACATCACGCTCAGTTTAGTAGGTTGCACACATCTGGTCGTGTGTGTGTGTGTGTGTGTGTGTGAGGATACTCAACATGTTGAGCTCATCCGAGGTCATGAACTCAGCACGTTCTCTCTCTCACACACACACACACACACACACACACACACACCCTGCAGCTCTGTGACAGTAATTCTAAGCCTCTTTGTCTTGAGTCTGCACCTGCTGCAACATCTGAACTGGTTTGTGCGGTGCGGTGGTTTGCGTCTAAAGAGGGAACACACATGCTTTTTGTGTGATTGCGTGTAACGATGTAGTTATGTTCCCTACATTTGCACACATGTATAATCGAACCCTCGTGCTTGTCTCCAGGCGTGTGTCCTGACGTGCTTGCATAACTTTGTTTTCATGCCGTAATGCTCGTGTAATTACATGTCTGTGTGCGCGCGTGTGCGTGTTCTGGTCTTTGTACCAAAAACAGGTTTTTGTCAGGATCAGACTACACCTCTTTAGCCTTTCTCCGTGTTCAAGATGTCAGATGAGGTGATTTTCGTGCGTTTAATTCCTGTCATGACTTGTCAGGGCAGCGAGACGAGTCGGACTGCGTGTGAACCGCAAACCGGTCGTGACTTACTGATTGTCAATAACGGCGTGACCCGCAAATGGGATCACGCAGGAGGAGCCAGGGACGGGTTTTTGGGATGAGGAATCTCAAAAACATTTGCCAAGTATGGGTGTGTGAGGTGGATCAAATCTTATTATCACGACATGGGTAATAGTATAAACGTTAAAGCAATATCTCCAGATGTGGTCTGACCAGATGTGAACATTTTGGTCCCGTTCTGAGCGTTCCCTTAACTTTGCTGGTGGTCTTGACAAACATGTCTGACGTTGAGCCTGTCACGAACACCCCCCCGAGGTTCGATGGTGGTCGTAAAAAAAAAGGTGTCTGAATTATGATCCTGTTCTGACCACCGCCTGCTGTCGCTTAAAAGTCGTCATAGCAACACATCTAATGGTCACGAATGTCCGTTAGCGACCGACACAGGAGGCCAGTACTGGGCTCACGTATCATCTCTGATGGGGTGGAGGTGTCTTCTTTGACCACATCTACAGTAACGCAAACTGCAAATCCTGACATGGGTTGTTTTCTCCACTAGCGGCGAGGCCTAAGAATGATAGTGGCGGTTGTTCCTTCCGTCGCTTCAAAGGTTAAAATTCTCTTGACCATCACTTTGGTCCGTGACTAGGTGGCGTTGAGTCTAACGGCCATTATCCGTGAATGTTCTTGTGAATATTTATGGTCTCCGAGGGATAATTCTCGATTCCCCCCCCCCCCCCGGTCATCATCCAGCCAAGATTTTCTCTTGTGAACAAGAAATATCAAAATCTAATGAGCAGATTCTCATTTTCAGATTTACCACGAGCGCGCTCCTCAAATATGCTCCTTGATTGTATTGCAGTACATCTATTTTGTGATAACTGTGATGCTTTTTCTCCAATTTGCAATTGTCTTCTCTGTATTAATGATTAAAAATGAGATGGGACATTGAGTATTTTATTTATTTATTCAAATGAAAATGGTCTCAGTGTTTCTTTGAGCTGACCTGCCTTTTGTTCGTGTGTGTGTGTGTGTGTGTGTGTGTGTGTGTGTGTGTGTGTGTGTGTGTGTGTGTGTGTGTGTGTGTGTGTGTGTGTGTGTGTGTGTCTTCAGCCAAACAGCACATCAACACTCTGGGTCACCAGCTGCAGATGAACCAGCACTGCTTGGACACGGCCTACAATTTCTACAAGATGGCGCTCATCAAACACCTGACCCGCGGCCGCAAGGCCTCCCACGTCATCGCCGCCTGCCTCTACCTGGTCTGCCGCACAGAGGGAACGCCACGTATCCTTACCGTTCGTTTTCTTTCTCTATGAAAGTTGAAAAAAGGGGTTTTCAAATGTTTTATGAGCAAGGAAATGCATTCTCCGTTTTTTTTGGCCTTCATTATTCCTTCGGAAATGCTGAATCTAGACCAGGATACATGATCTTTCTTTATAAAATAAACTGCGCAGCTGCCATTGAGGAGTAAAGTATCTTGCTAAATCCTCGGAACCCAGTTTACACATTTTGAATCAAATATTACACCCTTCCCCTTCAGCATTACAACCCAGTCAAACCAGACAAAAGTCCCTCGATCTGTTGAGAAATCATGTAAAAAAAGAGGCTCTTTATAACTTAAGATTGTTGCTCATAAGAGTCAAATTTAGATAGTTTTCTGCAGTATCCAAAGTAATACAGGAACCACTAAAAGCTAATTATTATAAATCACTGTCTTCCTAATGCCCAAATGTAAACAAATCTAGGCTTGAAAATAAAAAAAATAAAAAACAGGTCTCAAGGAGTGGCCACAGAAAACACTGTACTTCCTGTTTTATATCAGCCAAAGCATGATGGAAACTAATAGAGAGAAAAAACAAAAAAACCAAAAAGGATTGACAACTAGGCGTGGAAAATTGTTCTTGTTTTCATTTAAACTGTCCCTGAACTTGTACGTTGCCTAAGACGTGAGTCGCTTGGAGGACTCAGGTAATAACTATGTATGAGCTGCCCAGTTAAGACATGTGGTGACTATGCTGTTGTTGCTGCGACTAATGGCTGTTTTCATTATTTCCTGACCTGTGACTTGGTCTGACTGACAATGCAAAAGCCCGAAATCTTCAGGTTACCATCATAGAAAACAAAGGGAAGAAAGCAACAATACTCACATTTGAGAATCTAGAACAAGTGATTTTAAAAAAAGAAAAAATCAATCTCTTGATTATCAGAATTGTTAGTCGTTATGTTTCTGTTGGTCGACTTATAAAGGAACTAGTAGCACAGTTGGCAAGTTGGCCCTCGCCGCGTGTGTGTGTTGACTGTGTGTGTCAGTCTAATTAAATGTTGTAACAAAGTGGAGCGAGAACCTGATCAAAGACAAACTTCCACGATTGAACAGAGCAGCGTTTCCTGCGTGCTTGAGGAGGTCGCACGCTTGCTGTTAACAGCCGGGCAGAAGTTCAGTGTCAGTTGAGGCAAAGTTGCGAGTAGAATTTTGCAAACCTGCATCTTAAACTGATGGAGGATGGCGCATCAGAGCCTGCAGGTAACTTCGGATGTGAACCAGGGCCGCCTGCCACTGTCTCGGTCAACGTTTCATCGTCTGCAAACAGCAGCTTATTGACGTGGATCTGTGAAGTGTCATCGTGGGGATTATGGGACTTTCGGGCTCATCCCTTTTTTTTCACGAGCAGGGCAGGTCTTCGGTGTTTGCGCTCAGCGTGCGGTCGTCGGTTTACCCCTGACTCGCTTCGCTTCCGAGGATGCTTGTGTTATGTAAGAGCAGCGGAGGTCGCCCGGGATGGGTTTGCCTAATGAAAGAGGGGTGTGGAGGGTGTAATGCCTTCCTGCTGCACTGTTTACCGGGCTTTTGTGTGTGTGTGTGTGTGGATGTCGGTACAGGCCTGTCTGTTCATGTTTCGAGGAGTGAGGCTGGAGTAAAAATAACTCTGCTCACTTCCTTTTCCACAGCTGGGTGAGTTTTAAATGTTGAAGCGGGGGAGAATCGGGACAAAGACAAAGGGAGAAGGGGGAGCAGAGTGAAAAGGAAACATTCGTCTAATCTGGACCAACCGCACAGAAGAGGACCAGACTATCGGGACCGTAGATCCGTTTTTAGGCTGCAGACAGATCGTTCATCTGTTCTGAACTTCTCTCTATTTGTATCCATGTTTTTCGCTCCCACGGCGCTTCCCCCTTTTCCTTCCTTCTTGCCTCTATTTGCCCTTCCTCTCCAAATGATCCCAGGAAGTTATGTTTGTGTCCACGCACCATTTAAGACGATCAAAACAGGACAAAATGCTGCTTCCCCATAGAAAACCATCAGTTACTTATATTCATGGGTCAACTATCCGTCACATGCAGCAGTAGATATGAAGAAACATGATGAATAACGGCAAATAACTCGATAATAACTTGATACTGGCGTTAATATCTCTTAAAATGAGGTAGTTTCCCATAAACCGGTTGCCTCTTTTTTTTTTTTTTTTTTTTTTTTCTCTGCTAGTCAAATGACTTAAAGGAGACGGTTAAAATGTCGGAATTCCGTTTTTTGAAGGGTGGAGTATGCTTGACATTAACTAGTTTGTTAGGCTGCTTCGACTGCGCCTAAAGGCACAAGTGTTGGAGCCTCCTCTGAATGGCCGCGCTCGAAGGCGAGGCAGAAAGCCCCGATACTGCCAGAGCCTCCCCGATCTCCCGGTAACTCTGTAGGTGTGTCTCCATGTTTTCATCTGTATTTTCAGTTTGCACATGTGAACAAACCTGAGTGGAAATGCAGAAAATTCCCCCTGCGCTTAATTGGTCGCTGAAGCTCCTCTACACCTTGTTTTTCATTGTTCTAGGTTTGACTGGTGCTCGTTAATTACCTCATGGGGCCCTCTTCTTCTGGTTTAATGGCATCCCACTGGAGAATTAGCGCCACCGGCTGCTTATCTTGATCAACCAACTCTAATACTCACATGTCGGTGGTGGATGGAGACGTGCGTTGGTTTGCATTTTCTTTCGTCGGTGTTCTTGAAATTGGGTTAAAATTTCTGCTGCGTTTTGGATCGAAACCTTGCTTGTGTCCCGTGAGTGTGTGTGTGTGTGTGTGTGTGTGTGTGTGTGTGTGTGTGTGTGTGTGTGTGTGTGTGTGTGTGTGTGTGAAGACCATCTGTCCTCTCAGGTATTCATGGTGTTACTTGTTAAAAGTGACGGAAGAAAATGTGTGAAAAGTGGGGCTGGCAACAGCTGGCCAGCTGTTGCTCAGAGCAGACCCGATAGGTTTCAGATGCACCAAGCGCACTGAGGCCCTAGCTCCTTCAACCATATGCCATTTCCGTAAACTCTCAAAGCTTTTACTCCGGAGGAACTTCAGCCTTTACCTGTTGTGTGCTGCAGAGCAGTCCACTAGATTTTCCTGCCGCATTCTCTGAGCCCTTACTTTCAAAACCATGGACATTAATCTGCTGCTCTAACAGCCACCGCTCTTCCGGTTTCAGGCTCTCCGTCAGATTGTAGAACCCGGCTGCGGGGATTAGCTCCCATTCAGACGGGAGAGCGTTAGTGAGGTACAACAGTGATGTTTGCTGATAAAAGTCTGGCTCACAGTCGGTGCTCTGGTTTATCCCAAAGGTGGGAAAACCACTGAAAACGGCCTTCACGCACCTGGCTTTTGGGCGCGACGGCATTTATTATGTTGAAACGGCCAAACAAATTGTCAACACGCTGCAGTCCAAGATATCACAATTAAGATTTCTCCTCAAGCCGTGAAAATCAGCCCCAGACCAAAAGTACATAAACACATGCGGGCGTTTGTGTCCACATGTGACCACTTCATCAGTTTCAATATCCGTCTCCCTGGATATTTACGTGAGTCGTCTTGTATCGTCCTCCCCCCGTCCTTCCTGTGGCACCAAATAAGATGCAAGTGGTTTTTCTCCTCCGTGGACCCAGATGTGTTGAAGGACCTGCTGTCGTTCATTTTCCTGATTAAGGCAGCCCGTCTGTAATCTCCAGACGGCGTGTGCCGGGATTATCTTTTCCATTTCATCTGCACTGCTGCTAATTCCATTGAGGCCTTTTTCAGAGAAGCCCCCGCTAATCCACCCTGGCAGCCTGGCGACAGGTGCACCTGTCGCCACGGAGACCCCGTCGCCATGGAGACCACCGTGTCTGAGCGGGGGCCCGGTCGCTGGGAGGACGAGATGTCCAGAGGCTGAGGAGGCGGACCTGTGGTTTTTTATTTATCTATTTATTGTTGTGAGGTCGCTACGGGGGGGGGCAGGTCCGTCGGTGTATTTGGGGGAGTCGTTTGGTCGGAGGTGACGGTTCCGTGTCTCATTAGATTTACTGACACCAGCTGCCCAGAGCTCAGATCCAGTGTAACATGGCGTCCGCTGACCGGGTGTGCACCTTTAAAATACACTTAAAACAGTGTGTTTTGGGTTTTTTTAGTGACAGTTCGGCTGAGAGAAGTAACCGGATTCGGACACGTCTAACCATGGCCGGGTTGTGAGACAATGGGCTCCTGGCACCAGCCTACCAGAGCACCCCGCTCCCATTTTGCCCCTTTTTTTTTTCTCTCCCTAGTGGGGCTTTACAGGTTAACCCGACTCCTGAGGTTCTGCTGTTTGTTGAGCTGGAGACGCTGCAGATGAAAAGAGGAGGCTGTATAAATCTTTCTGCCGCAGCAGATCCACATGACACACCTCCGCAAAGATATTGGACACAACACTATCAGTAACCTTATTGAGTTATTGTGTAACAATCGAATCTGCTGCCTGTTGTTCAAGCGCTCTTGCCGTCACTGTTTACATGCTGGTTACGCTGTGCATGTGTGTATTGTTTTGTTCTGTTCGTATTTATGTTGGTGTTTTTTTTCAGTCTGGCTCTGCGGTGCACTCCTCGTTTTATGGTCTCGAACGACAGTAAAGTTCACTTTGGCTCGGGGTTTGAAGCCGTCGGGGGGGAAAACGAGCACAAGCCTCTCTGCCGTCATATATATTCAAGTCACCGCACTAATTCTAACGTAGGCTTATGTGCTGCTGCATTAAGTTGGGGGAAAAAAACTATGACAGTATTTGATCCCACTATTGACGGATACTTTTATTAAAGCATTAAAAAAAAAAAAAAAAACTGATTGGGAAATAAGAGCCTTTGACTGAGCTCCGTGACTTTCCACCATCAAACCCTAAAATCAGTCACTTAACGCAAAGGCTCTGGCTTTGGGGCCTGAGGCCTGTGTCAGTAATACGTTGTTGTTTAACTTTGCTAACAACCTTAAACATTTTGAATATATGTACAAACTGTGACGTTCATTTTTGCTCTTTTTAAATTTCAGGTTAAGGTGCCTGAGTCACTTTCACTCAGCCTCCATTGTGATGTTTTGCTAGTGCAGCACTGGTTCTGATGAGCGTCTTTGAACGTGCAGTAGGCAGTTTAAGTTCACTCTTACGTCGTCTGTCGTTTGATTGGACCAGCGTGAAGTCCCATGTGGGCTTCCCTGAGAAGGAAGCTCTCAGTCACAAAACAGAGAAGTAAAAATGGACTTTATGATGTTGTCAAACCTTTCTGTCTGCCGTATTTCTGTCCCCGGTGGTCGGCCTCTTCCATTTCCCCCCTAACTGGGTTAAAAAAAAACCAAAAAAACAAAATCATGACTAATTGTTTTTAACTCGTGATTCTTGCTGGTTTAGTTGCCTTAACCTGTTTCCCTCAGACATGCTGCTGGATCTCAGTGATCTCCTGCAGGTAAGTTTCAAGTCGCATTAAAACTAGGGCAGCAACTAATGATCATTTTCATTATTGAGTGGTCCGCCAGTCAAAGTTATTTTCTTGATTAATCAGAGAATTGTTTAGTCTATAAAACGTCAAGACTATAGTAAAAAAAAGCCCATCCCAGTTTCCTAGAGCCCAGTGTGAACTTCTGCAGACTTTAAAGAAAACTTTTCTTATTTCTTGCTCTAATGTGTCTTGATTCCCACCCTGTTAAAGCAGCCACTTAAATAACACACTCCTACCTCTCGCCACGACTCCCATGATGCATCTCTAGCTAACCGCTTGCTCCTGCAGTCATCCTGCATTCAGACTTTCACCCGTGTAATTAAACCTGAGTCGTGTGTGGGTGTGTGTGCGTGTGCGTAAATTTAGAAACCCCTCCATTTGTCTGCATATTTAATGGCAGCCGATTCACAGTGAGTCAGGGGTGTGGCGGTGCTGGTGGTGGGGTGGGGGGTGGGGGGGGGGCATTTCTCAAAGTCACAGCTGGTCAGGGGCTTTTATTTTTGTGCGCCCAGCTGTCCTGGAGGAGCCGGCCACCCCTCCACCACCGTCCACACCCCGGCATGTGGAGGCTGGGTGTGGATGTGAATTGGATTTTGGATGGGTGGGGTCGGGCTGTTGTTTATGAACGTCCAAGTTGCTGATATTGCACCAATCACTTTTTTTTTTTTTTTTTTTTTTTAAATGGATCCACACCCAGGCCACTTGGTCTCACTTGCATTGTTTGGATGAATGGGGAGCTTTGTCAGTCTCGCTCTAGTTTCACCAAGCCGCTAGACTAGAGCCAGGGCATTATTGATCAGGGCTGGATCAGCGCTAATTTTAAATATCAGCTGTTTTCTACGTTATCCAGCTCCAGCTCCTCCTCTGATGTGACGTTGTTCATCTGCTCGGTCGCTCAGAGTATTAAACGACAGGTGCGCTGGAAAGCGAACACGAGGAGGGTCCTGCCCGCTGCCCGCAGGTCCGTGTTCGCAGACGCTGCTTTAGTCTGTCGGGGGGGGGGGTCTCCTCGGGTCATGAGGAGGCCGACGGAGGTTTTTGACAGATTCAAATATTTTCTGTGAAAAAAATATTTTATTCAAAGCTCTGGACAGTGTAAAAAAAAACAAAAAAACAAAATCATGACTAATTGTTTTTAACTCGTGATTCTTGCGGGTTTAGTTGCCTTAACCTGTTTCCCTCAGACATGCTGCTGGATCTCAGTGATCTCCTGCAGGTAAGTTTCAAGTCGCATTAAAACTAGGGCAGCAACTAATGATCATTTTCATTATTGAGTGGTCCGCCAGTCAAAGTTATTTTCTTGATTAATCAGAGAATTGTTTAGTCTATAAAACGTCAAGACTATAGTAAAAAAAAGCCCATCCCAGTTTCCTAGAGCCCAGTGTGAACTTCTGCAGACTTTAAAGAAAACTTTTCTTATTTCTTGCTCTAATGTGTCTTGATTCCCACCCTGTTAAAGCAGCCGCTTAAATAACACACTCCTACCTCTCGCCACGACTCCCATGATGCATCTCTAGCTAACCGCTTGCTCCTGCAGTCATCCTGCATTCAGACTTTCACCCGTGTAATTAAACCTGAGTCGTGTGTGGGTGTGTGTGCGTGTGCGTAAATTTAGAAACCCCTCCATTTGTCTGCATATTTAATGGCAGCCGATTCACAGTGAGTCAGGGGTGTGGCGGTGCTGGTGGTGGGGTGGTGGGTGGGGGGGCATTTCTCAAAGTCACAGCTGGTCAGGGGCTTTTATTTTGTGCACCCAGCTGTCCTGGAGGAGCTGGCCGCCCTCCACCACCGTCCACACCCCGGCATGTGGAGGCTGGGTGTGGATGTGAATGGATTTTGGATGGGTGGGGTCGGGCTGTTGTTTATGAACGTCCAAGTTGCTGATATTCCACCAATCACTTTTTTTTTTTTTTTTTTTTTTTTAAATGGATCCACACCCAGGCCACTTGGTCTCACTTGCATTGTTTGGATGAATGGGGAGCTTTGTCAGTCTCGCTCTAGTTTCACCAAGCCGCTAGACTAGAGCCAGGGCATTATTGATCAGGGCTGGATCAGCGCTAATTTTAAATATCAGCTGTTTTCTACGTTATCCAGCTCCAGCTCCTCCTCTGATGTGACGTTGTTCATCTGCTCGGTCGCTCAGAGTATTAAACGACAGGTGCGCTGGAAAGCGAACACGAGGAGGGTCCTGCCCGCTGCCCGCAGGTCCGTGTTCGCAGACGCTGCTTTAGTCTGTCGGGGGGGGGGGTCTCCTCGGGTCATGAGGAGGCCGACGGAGGTTTTTGACAGATTCAAATATTTTCTGTGAAAAAAATATTTTATTCAAAGCTCTGGACAGTGTAAAAAAAAACAAAAACAAAAAAAAACCCTTTTGTCCTTGTCATTCAGCAAATTGGACAAAAAAAAAAATACTTCAGAAAAACATTTGCTTTAAACAGTAAGTGGACCATGAGTTATTGAAGATTTTTTTTTTTTTGGTCAAAAATAAACTTTAATACAGAATTTAGTAAATCATTTTTCATTGTTGGATAAGGTTGTGTGCCTGGCCAGTTTTTCGTTAGATCTGGATCTTTGAATCACTTGTTTTATCTTTTATCTCCTCTGTCCTTTTCATCGCTAATCAGCAGTGTATAAAAGACTGAGGGTAGGCGTCCTGCTGATTATCGGATACGTAATATTAAATATTAAATTCTTAGAATGTCGTCCATTGAGTTTTAGTCCTTAAATACCGGGTCATCCATAACTTTTGACACGAACATCTGTTATAAACCAAACCTAAATGCATTTTTAGGGAAAAAGACCGAATCCTCGCAGCATCGGGGTTTGTTGATGTGCTGTGTTTTGGCAGCAGTGGATACAGAAAGGTGGTCGCGTGCGCATCGGTCCTGCATCGCTCAGCCAGATGCAGGACAGCGGGGGAAGAGTGTTTACGTACTGAATTACAGCTCTGAAGGGTTTTTAACAGCCGGCGTTTTTGACCCCACCGGGGCTTCATCAGGCGGATATCCCCGTCAGGATGTCTCGTCGCCCTCCTCGCCCCCTTTCTTCATCGTGTGCAGAGCGGCTGAAGACTGACAGGCCTGTTGACGACAGCCGTCTGGCTCCGTAGTTTCCGGCTTTAGGGAAAGTCGTCGATGCTCGCTGATATCATCACAGCTGGCCTCAGCTAAACCAGTCCCGTCAGGTGTCCTTTAACTGAAAGCCTCTCCCCTCGATGCCTCAGTCGGTGCGCCCACCTGTTGAGCCTCGGCTGTGAAGTATCCAGTATCCGCCCAGTGTTTTTGTTGCGGGAGCGTTTTGAGTTGACCCCTCGACCCGGAAAGTTTCGCTTAGCGCCGCAGAGGAGAGGGGATTATTTTCTGCTCGGGTTCTCCGTTTCATCTGCGAACTCCTCCACGGCCGGCAGTTCAAAGCTGTGATTAATCTTCGTGGGAGGAACGTCATTTTTTAGACCGGAGAAGAAAAGTTTTCAGATGGTGTCGAATTCAGCAATTTGGGCGCGATTAAAATAGAACTCTGCCAGGGCGCACGAATGCGTAGAGACACTGGACCATTTACTTTAATACACACGTTATGTAAAGTCATATACTTTAGTCATAAATGAATGGTCTTGGAATATTGGCAGTTCTGTCTTCGAGGACAAGTCTGCAAAGTGTGTGCAAAATTGCCTTAAATCACTTAAAAGCCTTAAAATCCATTCACTTTTTTTCTAAATTAAATGAGCGAAGTTGAATGAGGCAATTTGAGTTCTTACGGGTCTTATCTTAGCAGTTTTGGACATTATTCCTATCCTTTATGATGACGTTGTACTCCACAAAGTAAATGCTGAGATCTGGGAACACGATAACACCCCTCTCTAACGTGCGTTTCTGCGCTACACACCCTTGGTCTTGTAATAATTTACAGGACAAAGTTCATTGGGAAACACTGCCATTATATTAGGCAGTCTATCGTCTAAAACGTGTTTCACGCAGAATTTATCTGTTTTTAAATAGTCACACTCTCAGGTTCTCTCTTCCTGTGCTGTATCTATATTTTGTAAGTGACTGGTGTGTTTTCATGTGACGTGTGGTGACTGCTTAATGCTGCCACGCGGGCGGTCAGGTGATCGCACAGGTTATAAACAAGCTGACAGTTTATTCAGATGATCAAAACCACTTTATTTTTATTTGGAGGTAAAACTAAAAGTGAGCGCATGAATGTCACTAATAAATCTCCATTGCACCGGAAAACTTGGTTTGCCCACAGCTACAGTTAAAATGCAGAGGGTCACAGTTGAAGCAGACAGTTGGTCTGTAAACGGGGACGGATGTGCAACACAGTCACTCGGCTCTTCCAAAGAAATCTGACCCAGATCTCAGTTAATCATATTAACTTGATGAGAACAACGTTGATTAATAATGTTATAATAACTGATTAACGTTAATAATAACAACAACAACAATGACAATGACGGACAAAACTACAAGAATGAGACCCAAGGTGAAGCATCTAGTTCAACCCTGCGCTGAGCCAAACGACAAACAGGCAACACAACACTTGCACATTATTACCTTTTTAAACTGATACAGCATAAAAATGAACACATCCGGCAGACGCTGCACAACTTCATCATTCACCCTGTGTTTTTGTCCTTCTGTGGGTTTGTCATTACAAGCGACACCTTTCACATTATACTTTTTTTTTTTTTTTACCCCCCCCTTGGTAGTCTGAAAATATTGATTACTGCAGCTTTACAATGCTGCAGTTGAAAGTAGTAAAGATATTTTTTCCTGACTTCCCTGAGACCAACAGTCGTGAGGACTAATCATCCCTGCTTTCGCTGTAATCATGCAGACGTTCAGCTTTTAACAACCTAGAAGTGGCCGCACTTGTTCCACTTCCTCCTCCTCCTCCTCCACTCTTTCTGCTTTTGCATATAAATTCCTCGCTGGAATCCACTTCCCGGAATAGCAGAGGAGCATCTGCGTCCCTTGCTCGACTCCAGAGGGGGCTGAGAGTGAGAGTCCGTCCGTCTGCTCCAGAAAACCCCCCCTCACCCCCCCGAGGTCTGGAGAGTCGGTCTGAAGGAATGACAGAGATCTGACCCGGGTTCGTGACCCGATCCCTCCAGCTTTCCCCGCCTTCTGCTTCGGCTTTCAGCCCGGAGCTCCTCGGAAACTTAAATTCTTGGCTGTGTTCCTGTTAATTTGTGTAGAAGATGATGGATGTGCAGCCCTGTGGCTTTGTTATTCAGCAGTATTCGTCATTCGATCCTTTCAGACAGAGCAGGGGGGGTTGGACTGCTGGATGACAGAATTTACTGCCGAGCCTTCTGGAGGTGTCGTGGGCAAAATACAATGAAACATCTGTGATGGGAGGCGCCAGCCTGATAACCCCAGTGACACACTGGGGCTCCTCCGCCACCTACCCACCCTGCTTTTCCCTGACACAATCCCCTCAATAAAGCAGGTGTCCAGCTCGCTGCCCAGCCTGGTTCGACTGCACTTGGGGGACCGCCTCATCAGAGAGCCAGTAAACTAGTTTGAAGGCTTATCCCGTATGATTTTGTCAGATTTATCCTGAGAGATTTTCCCACAACGGTCTCAGTACCCATGGTTTAAATAGTTAGACCTTGGCTGTCGCAGAACTTCCCCCACCTTCCTTCCAAAGACAAAACTCGTGGTTATTGGGCCAAAGAAATATCCATCCAATTTGTCAAAAACCACTCTCAGGCCTGTTAGCAATATTATTCTTCCAGATTCGACAGTTAAGAATGTGGGTCTCGCCTTTGACTTTTCCTCTAGCATCCAAGGAAACACGTCAGCGACGTCACTAAGGCAGCTTTCTTCGACCTCTTCCGCCACGTTGTCCGAGTTCGCCCCACCTCTAACACGGTCAGATGCGGAAACTCCCGTTCGCGCTTTCACCCACTACCGTAAGGTGCTCTTCGCGAAGTGGAGCAGCTGGAAAAGTCACTGGAACCAAAACATGTTTTTTTTTTTTTTTTAAAACACCAAACACTGATTCTGTCCTCACTCCGCTGGCTTTTGTCCAGATCAAACTACAAAGCGCTTCGTATTACAAACAAAACCCGTCAAGGATTAGCACCTTCTTGCTTGGCAGAACTCCTCAGATCCCAAACCCCCCCCCCCCGTACAGTCAGCTCGCAGGATGCAGGCACATTACTCCGGCCATGGACAAGAAATCTACTGGTGGCACCACTGCTGTGGAATACTCGGCTTTTCTAATTGGGCGACGTACACACCATTGAGATTTTTTAATTTTTTTTTAAATCGAGAAAACCTGTTTTATTCTCCCTCTTGTATAGTTGGTACCTTCCTCTGGTTTTATCGTCTTTTTTGTAATTGTCTATTTATTGAATTTATTGAGACACTGATTTTATACTCAGTACTACAATAAACTTAACTTATTTACTAATAGTTTCATCGTTGAGATCTATTTTGTTCCTTCAGCGAAACAAACCGGACTTCTCAAACACAGTAGTGTTAACGCGGGCAGTCACACTGGAACTTTGCTAAAATACAATGCTGTGCGGTTGGCAGCGTTACGACCGAAATTAAAGGATACGCAAACGAGACCTCACAAAGCATTCGATGCCAACTCTCGGTTCTTGACGGATTTTGTTTGGTATTTAAGAAATTGCTGTGGTTCGCTGAAAATAGTACCATAAATTTTCAAAAATACAAGCATTTATCTGGGCTGAAATGTGCGTTTTCATGTTAGCGAAAGTCTTCAGAGACTTCACTTTAGTAATCAATCTGTCCTTAAAGGCCAGCAATCTGTGAATCTAGTGTTTGTGAAAGTTCAGCTGTTTCTGCTCAAATAACTCTTTCCCCCTCAGAGCTCAGTCAGTTATCAAAATAACCCTTTGTCTCTTGGCTTGTGCTGATGTTTTCGGAGAAACAACTGCAATTGCAGATGTCTGTAGAAGGTCACCTTTTAGATGATTTAAAAAAAAAAATAGTGGTGTGCAGATAAATCTGTCACGTCTTCTCCTCGGATGCAGGAAGGTAGCAGGTACCAAAAAGTCCTCTCTCTCTTAAGATTCTGGCAGTGAAAGAAATGTCGGTGTAGGGACCAAGTACTGTCCAAACACACCTGTGTATTGGTCAGACTTGTAATTTGGATACAGGGAAGTAAATCTGAAGGAAGAAATGCAGAAAGGGAGAGTGCGAAGGTGGGTGGGGGGTGGGGGCGAGCGGCAGATATTTTGAACACAAATTAATCGACAGAGCTGTTGAGTTCGAGAGACCGTACAAAAACCTGGGAAAAAAAATCCCTTCAGATAGCAGCAGAGATCAGCCTTTAATCACACACATTAAAGTAAAACGTTTCTGCAACCTTTGGGTCGATTATATAACCGGAACACTTGACCTGACGCATCGGCCTTTTTTCATATCCTAATGGTCTGTTCTTCTCTCTCAAACACACCAGTCACCCTCAGTCATATCCCTCCTGTTGCATCTTGTGAGGCACACGGGTCTTTGATTTCAGACTAATGCTCCAGCTCTACTGTCAACTCTGGAAGTGGCTTTGAATGGGTTTAATGGTTCCCGGAGTCATCGAGCTCCACTCAGGACATACAGGATCACTCAGGCTCCCAAATCCAGTCAGAAAATGAGACTCAACCGGCGGCACAGGGTTTTCCTCTGACACGTGCTTCACTCTCTAGAGTTTTAACTTCAACATCTCTCCTCCACAGGTGAACGTCTACGTCCTGGGAAAAACCTTTCTTGTCCTGGCCAGAGAACTGTGCATCAATGCCCCGGCTATAGGTACTGAACTCAACTTCACCCTCTTTTTATAAACTACATTAACAATGCAAGATTTTGTTGAATCATCTCCTCTAAATGCTGAATCAGCTCTTTTTAGTTGCCATTTTGCGGATTGTCTCTTATGTAGATAAGTGTTAACTACTGGTTAATGTCGTTATCGATTAATCCGCCAATTATTTTTACGATTAACTGAGTAATCACTTAGTCTATACATTGCCAAAAAATAGTGAAAAATGCCTCTCACAATTTCACAGACCCACGGAGAAATACTCAGACATCTTGTATTGTCCGACCAACAGTCCCAAACCCAAATACATTCAGTCTACAATGATATAAAAGAGAATAAAGCAGCAAATCTAAACATTTGCTAAGCTGGAACCAGCGGATGTTTGGCATTTTTGTCTTAATCAATTATTTAAAAGGGGCACTCCAGGGATTTATTACTGCTTCCATAATGTGCACTAATAATTTGGGGGCTTTCAACTGACGGATGTGGGGAGGGGGGCTCAAAATCGATGCAGCAGAGGCAGAGAGATCCCGACTTTTAGTCCACACTATGAACACCGCATCCTGCATTTCCCAAACTTCAACTTGAGTGTGTTTTTCTTTGGACGCTCGCTGCTCGTTAAACCCCCACATCTCCGGTTCATAACTCAGGCTTTCTGTGATCACATTTGTAGTTTCCGATCCCAAACTAAGATACTCCCGATGATTCATTTTAGTCACAGTGGGTTACTCAGACTCGGGTTTTAGTACCGCAGCAATCCCTGTCACCAAACATAAAAATGACTGCAGTGAGCTCCGTGTAGTGAGGTCCACAGATTTCAAATTTGGGAGAAAGAACACTGGTAATGGATCAGTACCGGATGAGCTGAGGTTTTAGGAGAGAAAAAAAACTGGATTGGTGCATCTCTAGCGTATATTTTTAGTTCTTAAACCACTGATATCAGGAGATTTGGACTTTAACTGGCTGCGTTGAGCTTAAAATGTAAGTGCTGTGCCAGACAGGACCAACAAAAGGACAAAATCAGAAAGTCTCTGAGGAAACTTGGACGTACCTTTTTGCCTCTATCTTGAATTTTGTAAGACTTCACCCCAGAAGGACTAAATCAAGTCAGATATCATTTACACTGCACTCACTTTTAGTCCCAATCATATTCTGCAAGCATGAAAGAACACACAAAAAGCCCTCTCTCCTATAAACCAGAGCCTCAACACCACCCAATGTCACCCGTGGACATGCTGCATCTTTTTTTTCCACTGAACTTTTGCGGGTTGACCTTAACGCCAAAGTTCTGTTGGTGACTGAAACTGTTTTTGTTTACGCTGGACATGATCCTAGTCTGAATCGTATCCAAATCCTCCTTCCACAGCAGATTAATACAAACACTCCTCTGCACAGACATCATACAAAATACTTCAGCACACCGGACAAAAATATCAGAGGAAAAGCTACAGGAAGGTTCTGCTCTCTTCATGCAGCGATATTCTGCTGATTTTGAATGTAGGCTTTCTGTAGCCCGAATATGCACTGTACAGCTGTGTTAGTTGAAGATGAACATAAACGTAATGAGAAAAAAAAAAAAATCAGATTAAGAACCTCGTGTTGTCATAAACCCAAGGTGTAGTTCACTCTGATGTAACCAGAGGGCGCCGCTGCCCCTCAAATCCCCGCTCCCTCATCCCAGGCACCATAATAACATCGACATTTGTGGCTTCAAACACATTTATAACCTTTTATCTTTCATCGTCAGGTGTATAAGCATTCTCGTACAGAACACATCTGGTCTTTAACAGCATCAAGCTGTCAACAGTTAAACTGTATTTTACAAAAGACACAACGTTTCCGAGGCCATCCTCTGAAGTGCAAAACGACTCTGCTCTTTGACAAGGTTTCTACTTTTTTTTGCATTTAGAACCATAACACTACATAAAGTTTGCTCCTTGTGTAATATTGCTGCTTGGACCATAGTAACAACATTTGTATATAGACTCGCAATCACAGTTTGAAGCAGTCCCTAGTTGTTCCAGTTGTGGAGCTCAGCTTGATTACATAACCACAAATCACCGTGTTAATGTTGTTTCTACAGCAGCCGCAGCCGTTGAACACAGGCATCAGAGCAAATAACGTTAACCCAGTATTTAAATAAAAAAATAACATTAAATTAAATAAGATAAAACAACAGCTCCTTCGCTTTTAAAATAGTCTCTCAAAGAACTAACCAGGCCATTTAGTGTGACATTACTCAAGTGTCTTTAATGCTACATTACTTTAAAGGCTGGGAGGCGAGGATGGACCTAATTTTCCATCAGCAGTCCAGAGCAGCTTATGCATAGAACACGAGCTCGGGGATCTGTCCTCCCTGTACTCCAGTCCCGTTGGTGCTGTCGGAGGAACACTGGAATTGAAATGTCACCTTCCCGCACTGCACCTCCGTCATGCCCTCCTGGCCAAAATAGCTCAGTTCGTTCCCGTCCAACACGGCGCTCACTGTGTAGAATGCGTCCTGCTCCACCTGAACGGGATGCTCGAACCACACCGGAAACGTACTGCTCGACCCGTCCGACACAAACTTTGTCAGGTTCTGCGCCAGGATCACCCCCTGCCTCTTGAGTTCAATCTTGACGCTGTACTCGGCTTTGCCGCCGCTCGACCCATAAAGACCCAAACCAGCGATAAAGATCCTCTTGTCCACCGCAAACTGAATGCTGTCGCACCGGCCGCGGTAGCGCCACTGATTGCTCCGGTAGGCTGAAGATTGGAAGCGATGGCACCTCTGAGGCGCCAAGCCCTTCCTCGCAGTCAGGGGGAAGTCCAGTTTGGGCTTTTTAGCCGCAGTGTACCACAGGAACACGTTGTGCGTCTCTTCCAGTGTCAGGATGTCAGATTGCGCCGCCCCGTTAGCAAACTCCTCCAGGCTCATGGTGGGGATGCGCACTAGAAACAGCGCCTTGCCGAGGACATCTCTTTTGTTGCGGATGGTGGACCCCAGACCTTGTCTCTTGCACTCCGCTGTGGCCCAGCTCATAACGGCCTCAAACACCACCACCTCCTTGGTGTTGAGGGTCTCCCTCCGCAGTATGATCTCCAGCGTCTGCAGGTCGATCTCGCAGAAGCCCTCGGAGCACAGAGCCAGCTCGGCCTGAGCGTCGATCACCTCCCAGCATCGCTGGGTCAGCTCGGGCTCCTCGAACAGGCGGCTCTGGGAGAGCAGCACGCAGGCATTCTTGGCCTCCAGGCTCGTTTCCAGGAAGGTGACGCAGGCCTTGGCCAGTGCAGGGACGATGTACTTCTTGGCAGCATACAGGGTGGCCAGCACCGTGTCCGCCTCCAGGTCGATCTCATCACTGTACATGTACCTGGGAGAAGGAAAATGGCATTTAAATAACAGTAAATGTGCAAAAATCGAACTTGGTAGCACTGCTGGGGAGAGAGAGAGAGAGATCAACTACATCCTTCATATTATTCTGCATAATCAGACACGATGCACCATGTTCTACCAATTTAAATTGACTTTGGATCCTTGAAAATTGCTCGGGAGTGCTAATCTCTTCTTGTTCCTAATCTAATTTCCACTGCATCAATAGAGTCCACAAAAAAAAGCAAAATGGAAATAAAGATCGCCCTTTTCTTCCCAAAGAGGATCGTCTGATGCGTTAACACATCCTACCCTCTTCTCAAAAGACATAGCATGCAATAGTCCATGGTGCTGGCTTAGCCAGTGCTACTAAATGAGCAACAAAGGCAGGTTATTTATAACTACTAGTCTGCATATATTCCCCCCTAAGAAAACTGTCAGGCTGTGCATGAGGAAAAAATGTTTCTAGTTGAACAAAGAGTGCTGAGAAAACCAGCAATTACAGAGCACCATGCCACTGCCACTGCTCTCTGGTGCTTCCAGCATTTTGGCATTCGCCTCTGCTTAGCTTTGGATGAGTAATAATATGCTTTGAAGTGACACTGACTGCGCCTGTCATCTCTCCTTCTGGTTGGCTGTGTGAGGGATGGTGAGTGGCTTACTTCAGCAGAATTAGAAAAGCAGCAGGTTCCACATCTGGGATATGAATCTCAGACTCCTCCTCCGCCAGATCGCCGTAAAACATGGCACAGAAGACCGAGCTTCCCACAGCCAGCACATACTGGGAGGGAGGGAGGGAGGAAGGAAGGAAGGAGCAGACAGATGCGTCAGACACACATGCAACCAGAGTCACTATTCTTCGCTAAGTTCAACGGGGGAGCAGGCTTTCAGTGGCACAGGGACACAGATAACTTCGCTACTCATCTAACAGACATTTGAATTTCACAGACAAACCCAAATGTCACTCAATTTTGATCTGCCCCGAGTGTTTCTGTTTTCCCCATAAAAGAAAAATCCAAAAACTGTTTTGTTTTTTGTTTTCTTTCCCCGAGAGGTAAAACGTCTTTTTACCTTGTGTGCTGGAACCCTCTGCGATCCCCCCGAGGGGCCAACGATGAAGTGGACATCGGCCATCAGCTCATTGTTAAACATCAAGGCATTCCTAAAAGCAGAGCAGGTTTCATAAATCAGCCTAAAGTATTGTATAACAGCGAGTCCTCCCACACTCTTTTTGCCTAGAGACACTGGTTATTTTCACGGGTTTGGGGAGGATACAGCTACAGTGGTAGGGCTGCTTTCATCACCGTTTAAATCTCTACCTATTATTCTAATGTTAGTGAACTGTGAAAATGCCCATCACATGTTCCCAGAGCCCATGGTGGTGACTGGCTAGGTTCTGGTTTTTGGACCGGTGGTCAGACAGACCAAGATATCTGCAGTTTACCATCATAGAAGACTAAGAAAAACAAAAATATTCCCATTTGAGAGGCTGCAAACAAGTAAACCGTGCTCGTGTTTTCGGTTCAGTGCAGTTCTTTTAATGGTCAAGTGATCATCCGCTACTGTCGCGGAACATTGCAGCGCAGTTTACGCACAAAGGCGTGTAAACGCGAAATTCACGCCATCGCACAAAACTTTAAACCACTGCCGTTTCAGCCGAACAACGCGGGACCCGCGGGAGTGGCTTTCTCCACGGTAACGGCAGGTCAAACACCCCCCCGAGGAGGGAGCGCCGACCTCGCTGCACTTCACGGTGCCTTTCACCTCCCCTGTCCGGCCGCGGCGCGGTGGTCTGTCGCTACCTGACAACGACCCGACTGCGCTTCCCGGTCATTCCCGGCGTCTTGGACGCGGGGACGCCGCGGCGACTCTCGGGCGTCACTTTTGGCACAGGCTCGTAAGCGACGAGGCGACGGGCAAGTCGGCCCCGGAGCGTTGAGCGGTTACCTCTCTCTCAGCGTGGGGTGGCTGCACTGCCAGCTGGGCGGGTCTACGTTGTTGTTGTTGATGTTTTGCTGGGTGGTCGGGGTGGTCGCCGCGCTGCCGCCGCCGCCGCCGCCGCTGCCGCCGGCCTGGCTCACCCGCAGCTCCTTGGTCTTCTCGGTGTCCGCCACCGTGGTGCCGTTGGCCAGGTTGGTGTTGTCGGCGTTGGCGGCGGGGTACAACTCCGCAGCCATCTTCTTCTCCCTCTGCTTCTGCTGCTGCTTCTTGCTGGTCAGGGACAGAGTCAGGATCTCATAACATACCGGCAGCCTGCCCGGGAGCTTGCCGACCTTCTTGGACTTTTTCAGCGTTTCGGGGAGTAGGAGCAGGTAGGTCAAACACCTCATGATCCGGCCATGGTGGAGCAACCTGCAGTCTGCCGTTGGCATCGGCACGAGCAACCGATCTTCTTGGTGTTTAATATCCGGCGAACAGAATCACTCTCGGGGTCGAAATGAACTAACTGTACCTCGGGGGGGACGGAGGGGGAGGGTGGGGGGTTGCTCAGCGGGAGAATTCAGCCTTTTCTTGCCTGAAATTCGGCTCCTGCGGCGCCGCACCAGAACGGCATCGGGTGCGAAGTTTTCCGCGACGAAATCTTAAATGTCCGTCCGGGCCCCGCGGAGTCCGTTTCCAACTTCGACCCCCCCAGAAGCACTTTTTCCTGCGTTTTTCTCGCGCGGTCACCTCATCCTCTCTCGGGGGCGAGAGGCGTCCGCGAAGCGTCGCTTGTTTTCCCCGTTTCAGCGAGTGGGTAATCCGGATAGTCGCAGCTGGTACTCGAGTCTATATATTTATTTATTTTTCTTTCTTTTTTTTTTTTTTTTTTTTCTCCAACCCGCCTCAGCGTTAATCCTCACACGCGTATTCCTCCCTCTCCTGTTGCCCGAACCGACTGTCGACCGGGACGGACCCAGCTACGATGTCCCGTCCGTCGCTGCCGTACGCGTCCGAGGTGCGTTTTCATTTGTCGGGAGTTTTTAAGGTCTGCTCTATTTTTTTTTTTTCTCAGCGCCCCCCCCCCCCAACCCCCCTCCTCCGACGTGATCTCTTCGGACGCCCAGCGCTCGTCGGCGACCAATCACACGCAGGCACCGCGCCGACGTCGGCAGGACCGAAGCGCCTCCCTCCGCGGCTCCGCAGAGTGCGTCAGCGGACAAACCCTCCTCCTCCGCCCCGAACATTAGAGCCGGTGGATAAATAAATATAAAGTTTAATTTTAATAGACAAAAAATAACAAAAAGAAGAACTTCTTTTAAATATGTAATGAGACGAGATGGACCTTAAACAGTGGCGTAGTAGTGTTTTCGGTAGGTGGGTGTACACCGACCCCCCCCCCCCCACCGGCTAGGACACATGACTTTTTTGTGTTTAATTTAAAGGTAAAATAATGTGGAACATAACATAATGAGTATATCTACTCCAGCAGTGCAGTTAGTTTTTTTGCCATACTGCAACTTCAACCTACTTCCAGTTTGGCCTCCTGCACGGGGATTCTTCTGCTTCACAACAGTTTCGAGGCCAAACATTTGTGTGACAGGTTTAGTGACTGTTTTCTTTCTAAATTATGACTTCACATGCAAAAAGATTTGTTGAGCTGATGAAATATGATGCATTGTCATGGATAACACCACCCAGAGGTGCGTTTATATTTATGTATGTGTCTGTGTGTGTGTGTGTGTGTGTGTGTGTGTGTGTGTGTGTGTGTGTATATATATATATATATATATATATTAATATAGAGAGAGAAATCCATCAGAATAAAGGAAACTCGGAGACCAATTTCTACACCCATAGTAAAAGAAAATAGACCAGGACTTATTGTAGCTCAGAGATGGTTTTGGGTTTGGAGGGAAAGGCTCGGCTTCCTCACAACTTTAATGCTGTTCATGCATTTGATTGAAAGGAGCAAGTTCACAGCCCTTCTCTGGGGGTGGACGAGGAAATTTTGGGGAACGGGGGGGCAGAAAGTAGGCGAGGCAGGTTGAGGGAAAGTGTGCGCATGAAAATCTAAACTGCATCACTCCATCACAGAATGAGAATGATTATATTCAACTGAAGGAGGATTTAAGGTGGATTTTTTTTTTTTTGGTCTATGGAGATCTTGCCTGTTCCAGAACTAACAGACACTCCAGCAAAACTTGGAGCAGCGATGGCCAGCTCTGCAGACGTATCATTACATGGTGCGGAGGGGGGAAGGGATCAGCCTGGATCTTATTACCAGTTGGCTCTACCAGCTTTCCACTGGACTGCTCTTTGAAATCAGCCAGTAAATTCAAAGATATTTGACTCCACTGTCATAGCCGTGGCACAAAACTCTACCTTTTGTCTCCTACTTAGTGTAGAGGGAGGATTCCTCCACATTTCGACATTAAATGAGATTTCTTAACATGGTAAAATCATTTGTAGAATAAAAAAGACTAAGGGCAAACTGTCCACCAGCCAGGCTGTTTCATGACAAAAGCAGGTGGTTCTGTTGGTTTTTCTTTTTTTTCCTCCTGAACTGCATCGTAAGTGTTTTCCATAAAGTTGATGATATGCCACACTGTGCAAGTTTCTCAGAGACGTTCGTGAAAGCAAAAAAAGCAAAAAAACGTTGAGATGTGAGCTTGTGATTGGAAGGCTGCCCATTCAAATCCTTCTGCCAGCTGAGAAAATCTGGACATTGAATGAGAAACAGGCTGCTTTGTGGTGCACTTGAGCTAATTGCTAATCCTCTAGCTCGCTGGTGGAGCTAATTAACAGCCAGCAGGGGGGGGAGACTGGTTTTACTGGGAAGCTCACAGGTGCTAGTAAAGTTAAATCTGTATGTATTTGGGGCGGGATTTTCTATCAGAACCAGGGAGGAAGAATGACTCGGTTGCATTTTTGCATTTTGGTCTGTTTACTGCTCAGACGCAGCAAGAACCAGGGCCTGTAAACAAAAGTCACATGGACACACAAGCAGCCGGTTTATTGGGCGGAGTTTTGGCTGAAGTGTCATCCTCTGAGATTTTTGGCAGCGGGGTTTGAGAGCCAAACAGATGTGATATTAGTCTCTGACAGCCATTACTTTATCACGATGGACTCGGACGCTCTATTTGCCGTGATTTATCGTCTCCAGTTAACTTGCTCGATCTGGTACTTTTGATCACATTACATGGTCTTCATCAGCAGATGGAGTTTTCTCCGTTGCCGTGGAATTTTAGCCGTTTACCGCATGATGTTAACCTTTCGTGTTTCCAGTGAGCTTCAGGACTTTGTGTCCACGTTGGCTTCAAAGTAAACTTAACTTGACAGGTCATAAGCTCCAGAACAAGCAAGTCAGTGGCGCTTGAGTGGAGATGGTTTTGTCAAGTTTCCACGGTTGATGCGTTTTTGTTTTTTGTGCAGTTTCCTCAGATTACTCACAGCAGTTTTCTTGAAAACAACTCGGGAAATCTAAATAAATGCATTTTGTTGTCATCTGAGCTGATGATGCGCTCGCTTCTCAAATACCTGTTGAAAAGTTTTGGGAAGAGGAAATGGTGAAACCATTGTTTGGTACCCGGTCAACTACCCGGTATAACAATGGAGTATAAAGTTACTAACTAACTAATGCATCTTTAACGATTTATTTATTTAGTTAAGTTGCAGTGTCCTCTTTTTATTGGGTTTGCATCTGGATGCAGATCTGTACCAAAAACAAATCACTTTCCTCCAAATGTCATTTAAATGAGTTAGTTTTTAATATCCTGCTGACTAACTAAGAGACAATTAGACAATTCTGACAACATAAGCTCTTTAGAGGAAATGAAGCAGGGACTCGATCCGAACATGAATATTATGAACATGCCCTTAAAATGCAACACAACCGACACTGAGGGAATGTTCTTTCTCTTTTTCCTGTCTCTGTCAGACCCGTGCCTGTATATTCCCCGTTTCGCCCAGCTGCTGGAGTTTGGTGAGAAGAACCACGACGTCTCCATGACGGCGATGAGACTGGTGCAGAGGATGAAGAGGGACTGGATGCACACGGGACGAAGGCCGTCGGGACTCTGCGGAGCAGGTACCCGTATTATTTTAACGTCGGGTGAGTGGCAGGCTGGCTGCAGCCTGGAGGCTCTGAGCAGCAGGTCCGTCATCAGAGGTTTCCTGGTTCCAGTCCTCTGAGGAGGAAAAGTGATTAACGCTTTCTGCTCTGGTAGCTTCCAACAACAAGGCCCCTTTAATAAAGATACTTCAACCTCAGCCTCTGCAGAGCAGCTGCTCAGTGATCAGCAGCGTTTGTTACTCAGCCTGACACCGTTTCTTCTAAACAGCAACCAATACTTCTCCAACAGGGATGAATATAATTATAAGTTTCATAATTTCATAATGCTGGCGAGGGGTACTGCCATGCTGGACCTGTTTTTACCTGGCTCTTTTTCACCCTATTTGAGTGTTGATGTAGGGATTTAGTTTTAGGCAGTGCGATATAAAAGTGCCTACAGTCTTCGTGTGAAAATGCACCTGTTGTAAGATCTTTTGCCTTTCTCGCCTGTTTGATATCGTTCCGTGTCATTCGGTATCTCACAGTGGCTGAAGTTATGAGCATCGCGCCACTGTACGTAAACATTAAAAGAGGTGTGTGTGAACTTTTCAAGGGCACTGGGCATCGGGAAAATCCCGTCCTGGAAAAATCCTAAATGTCCCGAAATGGTCCCAAAATGCAGCTTTTTAGTTCATAAATTCGGTTTTAGATGAAAGTGTTCCTCTGGTGAGAAATTTAACTAATCATGCAGACCCACTTTTGATGGGTCCCCTTTAATTTTCAGTTTCTAAAAGGATTATATAAGCCTTTTTTCTGCTCCATTTGCATTTAAAAAAAAAAAAAAAAAAAGGTCCAAATTTATTTTGCAAGTGCCCCATCTTCAGCTGGATGACTCGGATGAGCTTTCCTACCCGGTGACAGCAAAAATCTAAATGCATCTATAGTTGAACCTGACTTCTGACCTCTTCCTGTAGGAGGCAGTTAAAAGGAGGATCTCCTTATACAGCTCAATAATGTAACGCATGCACATTAACGTGCGTACGGTTTATAACACTATGAACAGGAAGGGTTTGTCCACCAACAGGTGGAGTGGCCGGTGAGTCCTGACATCCACTCGCGACTCTGCCAGTTTTTTTTTTTTTTTTTTGCAGCCAGCTAAGTTTTCCAAATCTAGTTGAGCCTAAACGTACCACGGTTCGGCTGGTGTTGATTTCCCCACCCTGCCCGTCGTCCTCTTTGATTTTTAGATGCCGTTTATGAGGAACAGCTGAGCTGAAGGCTCTGCTCTCCGCCGGTGTCAACCTGAATACACGCGGCCCTGACGCATTACCAGCTAAGACGTCCTGAAATCGAACCGCCGGTTTCCTCTGCTCCCAGCATGTTTACACTCACATTTTCAATTTTCTGCTTTCTCTCTTCCTCTGCTGCATTGACTGAATAATTAATTGCTTATCATAAATCATTGAGAAGGATACACTCAGATGGAAGAAGGAAAAGTTTGTTCCCAAAACTGATGCATATATCACTGCTGATGAACCGGAAACATACATCTGCAAAAAGTTTTTTTTTTTAGGGAAGAAGAAGAGATTTACATCATTAATTACTTTCAGTGAGTCCAAGGTCAAAGAGGTCGTGAAAATAAAGCAGCAAATGACAAAGTTAACTCTGCATTAAGAAAGGAAAACCAGCAACTTTACAGTTAAGTGGTTTCAAGGTAATGGTGCTGAAATGTTTGAGAAAGTCCTCAGCGGAGCTAAAAGCCAGCACTTCAGTCCTAAAGGCTGTTACAAGTGTGCATGTAGAAGTAGAAGCATGCATCTATCTTTTAACAAGCTCTTGAGTGAGGCAACTCTAATGACAGTTATATAACTGTTCCCCTTCAAGGCTCGCGCTGCAATTCATTGCATAACATTAGTGTTGTTGTTACTCCTTTTTAAAACTGTTTTTGTGCAGGCACGGACTGTTGGCTCTGCAGGCTGAGGTGCCCGAGTCCTGTAGGCTCTGTTCTCCAGTCTTCAACTCATTCATATCATTTTGTGCATATATATATATGTGTGTGTATGTGTCCATGTTTTTTTCCAAAACGTAGAAAGAAAGCTCAATATAAGACACATACAGAATATCAAATTCTCTATATTCTGTATTTTTTTGTGGTGTAGACTATACACTGTTGTGGTTTAAGGGATGACACAGGTGGAGTAACAAGGTGTAGAGATGGAGCAGGCGTGGTGGGGTTGTAAGTCACTTGGCTGTTGGTACCTTTGGGGTTAAGTCTCATCACATTGTGCTTTTTCCTGTGTCCAGCTCTTCTGGTCGCCGCTCGTATGCACGAGTTTCGCCGCACCATCAAAGAAATTGTCAGCGTGGTGAAAGTGTGTGAAAGCACGCTAAGAAAAAGGTGGGTGGCGAAGGTTAAAAGCGAGTCAGTTCTGACTGTGAGAGAAGTGACCATAGAAGTATGAAGTATGAGTTTCATCTTCATTTGTTTGCGCTTTTTATCTGATGCTCTTGCCTGAACATTCCCTGTCTCCTGCGTCAGACTGATAGAGTTTGAGGACACGCCCACCAGTCAGCTGACCATCGAGGAGTTCATGAAGATAGACCTGGACCAGGAGTGTGACCCGCCTTGCTTTACAGCCGGACTGAGGAAGAAGAAAGCCCACGAGGTATGGACACGTGTCCCTGTTATGTGGAGAGACGCACGGGGAGTTGTGTCAGGGGCCAAGTACTTAAGATGGGTGGGTCCAGAAGCCTTTAAAACCATCTGCGGAACAACAGATGTACACGTGAAATCATAAAAATGCAGCATTGCTTGCACGCAATTCCACCACTGCTTAATGCTCAACATTTGTGATAAACGTTAGTAATGCCCTCCTTCTGCAAAGGGATTAGTAAAATTTTACCTTTTATTTTCTCGATGATTATTTGCAGCCCTCAGGCTTGCTCCAATAATTAATGAAGGATAATTAACCTTTGAAATTAAACAGTCCGAGATCGCTGTTCAGTATATTTACACCCTTAACAGAGACGTAGCAGGTGGGCTTCGTTCCATATCTTTAGAGAGTCGTGATTTGAAAGGTTAAGCACCGTTGTTTGAATACTAACCAGCAGCTGGTTTAGCTGGTTGTTTTTAACATGCTCCGGCATTTTGGGTCACATAAAACATTCTCAGCAAATTTATTTAAGACCAGAACATGTTTCATGTTTTTTTAAATTATTAGTTATTTATTTTTTTTAAAGTAACAAATTGCTAGCCAGAAGGTCATTTTAAAAACATGTAAAGCATGCAGATATTAAATTTAAACCATGGACACAGTGGCCGTGTTTTGTGTCCATGTTGCTTTTGGCACTTGGGATTTATGCTTCCAGTATCATATAATACAAGAAATGCATCAAGACGTGGATCTGAGATGCCGGAGTCGAGAATTCGCAACCTTACAGAGAATTAGGCAACTTAACTGGTGTTTCTTCCAAAGCTTTCAGTCACATCTGGTGGGCTTCCTCGTCGGATGGAGTTTGGGTGCTATAGGTGAAAGTATGACTTCCACTGGTGAAGGGCCCCCGAGGTGGTTGAAAGCTTCAGAAGCAAGTTGACTGTTGCGTTGAGGTTTTCGTCGTCAGGCTAGGAGACGCAAAATGTCTCACAAGTCAAACTTTTGCTTCCCTTTTAGAAAATTTTTCTGCTCGGTACTCAGCCGGCATTTTCTCAGGTCACAATGGGAAAAGGCGGAATTAGGGCTACGGGGTTTATACAGGATACGGAGGCAGGAGAATAAACAGTTTTTATTCACGCCGGCAGCATCAAATCAAACGCACGCTTGGTGTCTTGTACTCGTTGGAAGAAAAAGTACCTCTGAAAGCAAAGGCAACTGCTGTCCCCCGCCCACAATCCTCGCTAATCATTTCACCTTGTAGTCTTTCTTGAATTTGCAAAAGGCTCTCATTCTCCTAATCCAGTTTTCCCCCCCTTTGTCTTCCTCCCGCTAGCTGGAGATGGAGCTGAAGAAAAAGATGGATGACGTTGAAGGTATGTGTGAATGCTACATCCTTGTCTGTTTGCCATCACATCGAAGGCATCTCGGCTCTTGGGCTGCTCGGTTTTTTCTTTTAGTTTGCGAAATGGCCTCCGTTGGCTTTTCAGCGTAGTTAGACTCAAATTCGTAGCGCAGACAGAGACAATGTTTGGTCACACTTTCAGAGTTTACTTGGAAGTGGCTGCCATTGGCCCGACCTTGACTAAATGCAGATCAGCGTTGGATGTGGTTAAAGCAGGGAAAAAAAATTAAATGCTGCAGTACATAGAGAGGAAACAGCTCTCTGTTCTTTTAAAATGATTTATTTTCTGCACAACATGTAATTAACCGTACATTATGCTACTATACTAACATATTATAGTGTAATTATGGAACTAAGGGAAAAAGTAACTTAGAGGGTGAGCGAAGATTCAGAAGAACAGACTGTGACAACCAGGAACATAAAAAGCAGCAGAAGTGTAATTTCTCCTCCCTGCATGAATCACACACATTCATTTCAGGGACAAGTAAAAGGTTACTGCGTCTGATTTTCTACTTCTATAATAATGTTGATCCCAGGAATCATCCTCGGTTTAACTCTGGTGTTTTTCATTTTTATCTTCCAACAGATGAAATTCACGGCTACGAGGATGAAATAGACGCAGAGCTCCAGAGCAGCAGACCCAAACTGAGGGGAGTGTACGCGGCTTACGTTAAAGAAGGTACAGGGCAGAGCGGCGGGTGGCTGAGCAATGTCAGAGGCCGCCCTGTTAACTGAAGGTCGCATGTTTGACCCCCTACTCAGATCTTAATAGTAAGGAATATTTAGCATTCAGGGTGGCCAGTTTTCGTAGGGACTCTCTCTTCAGAAGAAAGTAGTTCTAGTGAAGTTCGTCCAGAGTAACAATGACACTGTTTGTGGAGCGAGATGAATTTTCTTTTTCTTTTTTTTTTTCCATTGTAATGCTGAAGTTTCAGAGACAGATATCTCAGATTGAATCTAAATGGCCAGATACCACTAGGGAGAAGTACAAAGGCCTATAACCAAACACACTGCCAGTGGCACTTTTTTTATTTTTGAATTTATGGTTCATTTAACATTGAAATATCTGTCTGTGTGTAAAAATAGGTTTCTTTGCCCTGAGGCAACTAGATTATCTGTGGTAACTTATAGGCTGAGTACAGTGAATGAAGTGGGGTTTTTTTCATTATTAGGGCCACTATCTGTCGCATTATTTATTTATTTTTATTTACTTCAATTATTAGATAAGTTTCGTGCTTGCTGTAATGCCACTACTGCAAATATATTGCATTTATGCGGCAGAACTGAGAATTCCCTTGAATAATCCGGTCGACACACCAGATTCTCCAGAGGAAATGATATTCGGACGTTTGCTGAAAATAAAAAATGCAGCAGCTTTGATGCTGCTGGACTCATCCTGAGCACGGCCGCTTTGTTCCCAGTCATTTCGCTGTATAAACTCGGAGTCTGTGCGCAACAGATTGCCTGTTTGCTGTGCAGAAAAGCATTTAGGTTTATCAGGCTACTGTAGATACAGAAGATTTAAATAATTAATGATGTCGCTGCCGCTGTGCCACGTGCGTGAATTTGCACACGGCCGCTCTCTCAGTTTGGAGACAGAGTTTCGGATCCTGCCGCTGTGTGACGGACGCGGATATTTAAAATAGGCAAAGAGTAGGAGCCTTTTACTCTACGTCAGTTTGGTCAGGGTGAGACAGTATGTGAAAGCTGATTTTTTTTTTTTTTTTTTTCAAGCCTAGAGTCCGAGGGTTTTACAAAGCTGTGATACTGAGGGAGACGGAGCTGAGCTCTGACAGGGTGCCATTTGGATGTCGGGAGGGGAGGCTCTGCTCGGGGCAGGGCTCCGGCCCAATTCAACCCCCGGCCAAATGTCAACAAGCAGTAGCTGTTAACGTGCATGCAAACTGAAGCCAACACGCCAAGGTGTTGTTTTGGAAGAAATAAAGCCCATTAACAGCCATAGCTAAATGCTAACATAAGCATGTCATGAAGCTAAATAGCGGCGAAAGCTTCAGCTGAGCCTGACAAACTACAGGTCAAGCCGGGCGGACGCTCAGCTATTTAACTTATCTTGTACGTCGCGTGAACTCGGGCTACACATTTTTCTGCATGGCCATAGTCTACGATTTCTTGGCTCACGCTGGTGTCGGTCCATCGACCGGCCAAGACGCGGAGCTCACACTGAACGTGGAAGCGTGGAGCGTCTGGTCGGATCTGTCCCGCTACAGCTCCGATAAAGCTTGTTCGGATAAGATGCCCGTGTCCTGAATATTGACAAAAAAGAGAGAAAGGCAGCGTTACTTTGTGCAATTGTACTGTGAGCAGAAAAGTAAGATGAAAAAAAAATATGGAGCCGCAGATGGAAGATGCAGAGACAGTTGAGTATTATATCACACCGTTCTCAGGATTAGAGTTTTAGCCACAAGATGTAAACTACTACTCAGATAATATTACCACAAGCTCTCTAGAGTTTAAAACAAATATTTTGACAGCAGGCATGTGGAAAATCGCACCGTGGAACTGCTCAAACAGCAGACAGCTGACCCAGATTTCTGACATGCCCGACGTCCATGCCGTCGTCCGGGAGCCAGATTCTTGATCCCCGTCGAACTGCACGTCAAACAGAAAACGCCACGATTTGGCAGAAATTCGGCCCGGTTCTACAGTTAGTCGGGGCAACTGATTCCGGGCTAAAACCGAATCAAATCAGTCTGGTTTCTCCCCAGCCATGCCAGATGAGAGCCAGTCTGTCATGTAAAAGCTGAGCTGAAGTCTCTCTCTGAAATGTAAAAATGGCCGTGTTGCGGGATGAAAAGCTTTTCATTATCTGTTTAGTTTTGTTGTTCATTGAGAATTACAGCTTCGTTTGGCTGCCCCCGTGGCCATGGACTCGCAGTCTTTTTTTTTTTTCTGAAAACTATAGTTTTGTAACGTGCGATGTGAACATGTGACATTGGCAGCTACAAACGTCCCAAATACAAACGCTGCAACCTCAATGTGTGACGAGGCTTTTATCTGTCAATGAGACAGGATGAGAAGTCTGAGCTTCTGTTTGTGTTGCCTTTCCTCATCTGAGACCCTCTTCAACACGCAAACACCTACAGCCCCACACACACACACACACACACACACAAACACACTCTGATGCCCACCCATGGAAAATAACACACATCAGACCACACTCCCTGTCGCTCTTTGTCTTTATCTGTTTCTACCTTTGGCTCTTTATCTATCTCTGTCTGTGTCTCTTGCTCTTTCTCTCTCACACACACACTACACAGACTTGTCCTATCCCCCTGTTTTTGCACAGTGGGGGGGGGGGTTGCAGGCTATCACTGATTTTAGGCATGTGCTTCATCCAGCTGCTGTGACGCTTTCAGGTCCGGCAGCATTTCCTTTTCTTCTCAGAGTGGATAACGAAGTTGCTCCTCTGACTTGTGGGCTGAAATCCATGTGAGGACATTTTTAATTATGGCTGATTAAAGGACACATTTTAATTAGCTACCAGGACTGTGAGAGGACATCCAAAATTATGATCCCAATTACTTATAACCATTTCTATTCTCAGGGATTTGGGAAACAAAATAATTTTACCACACTTGTGGAATTTTACATGAACTACTTTTAGCTACACCGGTTATTCTTGTCTGTTTTTTCTTTGATTGTATTATTCTAATTAGAAAACTGTAACTATGATGTACACTTATGCAAAGCTAATTGCAGCACCTGACCATGGTGTAACTCTGCTGCCTTATTAATCCACGGGGGGATACTGAGGAGTCACGAACCGCATAATGAGATACAACACAGCGAAGGTGAGACAAAATGCATTAATGCTAGTTTATAATTTATGCATTCTAGTTTGTACCAGGACATTTTTCATTAAGCACATTTCGTGTTGAGGCCCATGTTGACTCAGTGGGAGTTAAACCGGTGACGTTCTTGTTACTGGACATTTTTCACTATATTCTGCTTAATTATATACTAAACAATGAGCTGATTAATTGAAGAAATAAAAATACTGATTGTTTTCGATTAGTAAAGGGGAAAATCCTTGAAAACCTAAAAGTGTAAAGCGTAAAGCTGTCACTCTTATTGCGGATCTGGCTAAGCCGCGTATAGAACTGACAGCTGCTTTGAGTGTGTAGCGTGTTTATGGTGCAAAAGTGAGGAAACCACTGTTAAAGAAGTCAGTTTGCTAAAAATATGCTTGATTTTTTGAGTGTGGTTCGGTTGTACACTGTTGGTCAATAATGCAGTTCAAAAAAATAATTGGAGGTACTAGTGACAGCTGAAAAAAATAAATAAGAGATGTTGACAAGAAACAACCAAAAAATTTTAATTTTTGGAAAAACATTTTGTTTTCTCTTTGTAAAGTTTAAAGGAATAGTTCGACATTTTGGGAAATAAGCTTTTTTGCTTTCTTGCCATGTGTTAGATAAGAAGATCGTTACCAATCTGTATGCTAAGTATGAAGCTACCGACAGGAGGCGTTTAGCCTAGCTTAGCATAAAGACTGGAAACGGCTAGCCTGGTTCTGCCCGAGGCAAAGAAATCCGTCTACCAACACACTGAGGACCCTATCTTATTTGTTTAACCCATACAAAACCACAGCATAAAAATGCTGCTTTGTTTATACCATATTTATACCGTGACACTCTAGATATTCATTTAATACCTTTTGATTCGATTTCACAAATCATTGAGCTTCATAACTGGTTAGAATTTAGAATTAGACTCGTGATTCACTGGAGATGTTTTTGGGAGGAAAGACCCGGGAGGAGAGTTCAGTCGGTGCTTCGGTTTAAAGATCAACCGCTGTTCGGTGTTTTTGAGTCATCTAAAAGATGTGTCGTCGGTCTGGGGTGCCGGGATGCTCTACAGAATAACCTAGAAGCTCGTCTCTTCCCACAGCTGGGAAACTTTTGAATCACGTCTGTTTCCTGAGACATGGGTTGTGTTCTCAACATAATCCGTAAGGTCTTGTTTCATAAGTATTTAATTTGCCTCTGTTACTTCCTAAGGTTTTATTACATATTTATTGCCCATTTTTACAGGTCCTGCTTTTAGGTGCATCACTTATCGACGGCTTTTTATTTATTAATTGACTGACTGTATTAATATATCTTTTTCTCCTTTAGTGGCTGGGTGGGCTCCTGAGCTCTGCTCCTGTCATCTCGGAATATGTATCTAATCTCTCGGATAATTGAACGGTTTTTGCATCATAAACTTCTGGTTCTTTTAGCCATAAACAGTTGCTCCATTCATTTCTCCACAAAATTTACTATCTGTCTTCAAACTCGTTGCATTTCCTGTTGGTACAAAACTGTTAAGTATATCAGTTTCCTGTATACTGAATGCAAAAACAGGATATGTAGACAGTACGTACTTTGTACAGTTCATATGTCAGGAGCTATTGTTTGTAGATTCCGAAGAACAAATTTATGTGACGGTTTAAGAATGTGGAAAATACTCGGACTATAATCTTTCAAACTTTACAGTTTTGATACATGCTTTTCAGGCATATCTATCCCCGAGCCTGTGGGGGTTGTGTTTAAATCGTTCACCGCCAATTCCGGGACCCCTAGGATTTTGGGGGGCCCGGACAATGTCCTGAGCTAAGTGAGAACTTTTGACATTACACGGTTTTGGTTCAGAAGATGTAACCTGTTGGTTTTATTTAGTATTTTAGTGGGAGAGGTCGTTTGTGGGCTACTTGGCTGTCCATGTTTGTAGGTGAGCTGGCTTCAGGCTCCTGTGTTTTTTGCAAGTGTCTGTCTTGATGATGTGACAAGGACAAATTCGACTAGTAGGAGGGTTGCTAATGTGTGGCTGATCCTGACCTCCGGTGACCCCGCCTATGTGATCGCAAGCAAAACTAGAATTTTCCAGACGGGATAAATTAAAACACCGCATTGATTCAACATCAAACTCTTTCTATCCCTCTCCCAGACTGTGAAAATGACAACGACGGCACCCTCACCACATCGTCTAAAATGGAAGACGATGAGGAACCAGAAGAGGTGGACGAGCTTCAGGCCGTGGCCAAGCACTTTGGCAAAGACCTCGGCGAGCTCACGCTGGAGGCTCTGATAAAGCTGGAGCAGAAGAGATCAGGGGAGGAGGAGGAGGAGGAGGAGGAGGAGAACCAGGAGGGGGATGTTCCACAGAGAAAAGGCCCATCGCTGGAGTCCATCCTGGGTACTATGCCCTCAGCAGCCACTTTGGGTCTCTCCGAGTCCATCAACAACTGCATTGGAGACGAGAAGGAGAACGGTGAGTGCAGCCTGGTTTTTAAAGTTGTTTTCCCCAGTTTTATCATGCCGGATGCTTGATTGTTTTTTTCAAGCAGAACAATCCTATTTGGTATGACATTACCAGAAATTAGATTAACTAGAATGGAGGTTTTCTTGTTTTTTTTTTTCATTGATTCCTGATATCTGGGCCATAATAGTCTAATTTGTTGGTGGAAAATAGCTCTCAATTTCCTCTCTCGGATGTCATCTGTTCGTGCTATGTAATACTTGTCTTTTGCATTTTGATGTATCATTAGCATGAGAGCAGAGTGGATGTATTTAATAAATCTCGACTTTACAAACAGTTGTTAGAGCCAAGCAATTTGAAAAATGTGGTGCTTTTAAGAAAAACGTGTCGGGCATTATCTTGTGTGATCTAGCACACATCTCTGTAAAAGCAGCATTTTCCTCGAGGGTGACCTGCTTATGGGTTCTGCTGTGATACCGTTCATCCCTGACTGGGTCTGGTACCTACACTATCACCTTAATAACCCATAATCAAGTTAAAGAATGCTCTCTCAGGCTTAATTGTCATAATTAACCTCGCTCCAGAATGAAATTGGCAGAGATGAGTGTGAAATTTCTCCTCCCTTATTATGTTTCACCCTTCTTGTACTCTACAGACATGAAGGGAATGTGTGGGAGACGTTCAGGAGACGTGTTCGCCAAATTTCTTAAGCCTCGAGGCCTGTTGACATTTGGATTTGTGCGAAAAAGCTGCAAGTTGTTTGCTGTTGTTTTGTGTATTGGCGGCACATTAATGTCAAGCACGTCTCTCTGGAAACTTGAATCATACTATGACCCAAATTAACGCACCAAGACAAACAAAAATGACTGGGAACAGTCTTGTTTTTTTAGGAGAACATAACCTAAACAAACTAAGGGAAACAGCACAAGGGTATGTGGGTATGAAGTGAAAGTGTGGACTCGAGTCATAAATCTGGTGACTTTAGCCTCAACCAAAATAAAAAATGGTTTGCAGTTTGACTTTGACTTTAACACTAATGACACGTTACTTCACTTAGACTGGAAGTTTGCAGCAAATCAGTTCATTCTCCCGCATTTGGCAGCGCAGATCAGCAGACAGACAAAAAAAAAAACCCGACTTGTTTAGGGCTCGCAACAAACACTTCGTTAAAACAACAGTTTGTCTCATCTCTGGTAAAGACAAGTGTGTTGGCACCTGAAAAGAAATGCAGTTTATCATGACTGTAAGATCAACAGCCTGGACTGATGCTTGTATTCAGCTTTTTCTTTATGTGCGTTTATGTGTTCTTATGATCACCACGGGCAAAAAAAATGCACGTGTTACTAAAATTAAAAAAAACAAAACGAAAAAAATAAAAACCCCACATGAAATGACAGATCACAAAATTACTTTTTAATAGAAGAGCTACCTAGGGCCATCCGGGTAGCCATAACTGCCGTCTCTGCGATTCAAGCCAGGGTCCTTTTGTTTCATGTTACACCTCTTTCTCTCTCCTTCCATGTTTCCTGTCTATCTTTAAACTGTCAGCGATCAGATAAGGGCAAAAATGTCAAAGGGAAAAAAAAAAAAAAAAAAGACAGCTCATTCTATATCTTCCTTAGTGTCTAACAAATCTCACTGAAGGACCAAAATCATTTTATCTTTCTCTGGAACAGGTCCCAAATATATACTTTCATTTTTTTAAAAAGAGGCTCAGTGGTTTCATAAACCAGCTGGACACTGTAGTTTTTAGCAAACGTTGCTCAAACAGGAGGAAACAGTGCGTTTGTTGGGTTTTCGGCAGCGGATTAATCCATATTTGGAGCTCAAGTGAGTATCTGGGGCAGCAGGACGGTGTTTGTGGGATTGAGTCAAAAATAAACTGCTGTGTGTGTGTGTGTGTGTGTGTGTGTGTGTGTGTGTGTGTGTGTGTGTGTTCGTGATAATGAAGGAACATGTCACCCGGTGCAACAGTGTGGCTCATTTTTGTGTTTTTAATAGATTTGGATAACAAAATAGGAACAAAACACACACGGCGCTCGTAAGTCGGATCGTTTTCGACGTTGCCGCTGGAGTTAAGATAGAAAAAAAGAAAAAAAAAAAGACAAACGTAGGAGTGATAACACCCTCTGTCTATGTGACTTATTAACAGTCGCAAAAATAAAACAACTACAGGGGTCCATCATGCGTCGCATATAATTACCTAATTACAGGAGTAGGATGTTCTGCGTAACCGCCCCCCCCTTATCTGGGTGTGCAGAGGCGTTGATGGATGCCAGGTAATGGTGCCATGCAGCTACATCTGTCCTGATGAGGAAGCCTGTGTTTTTATGGCTCCGAGTGGGAGGATGGGGAGTCGTGAGAGGCCAGTGGTGGGAGGTGAAGTGTGTTGTGATAGATGCTGTGAGGGAAGGGGGCGGTGAAGTGGCCCAGTGTTTGGAGAACATCCTTTTCCTTATGGGTCGCAGGTTTGATACCAGCTGAAGGCCCCGTTTGCGTCCACAAAAATTGACCCGGGCCCCTTCAGAGCGCTTCCTTACAAACGCTTTTAAATTTTTACACACATTTCCCCAAAACAATGCCGGGGAAGATGATGCTGATGTTGATGACAGAAGCTACTACATCAGTTGTGTAGTGTCTTGTTTCTGATTTCAACGTCGTCGCTCATCTTACGTCAAATGCTCCTTAACAGAGAGCATCGGTAGTCAAGATGAAATATTACAGATTTAAAAAAATGAACAAAGTGAAGCATGTTGTTTTCCGGCTCCTCCTGCAGATTAAGTAGATGCTTAAGACACTTTCAGCCTCCTACGGGCGGGTAGGAGGCACTTCTTAATCTATGATCATTTCTCGGAGCGTCTTATCCTCCAGAGATTTTGGGAAACACCTCTTAAGCCCAAGAAGGTTTATAAGATGGATTTTCTCCTGAGACGTGTCCACTAAATTGCTGAGGGGTAAATGATACGTTCCTTCATTTAGATCACTTAGTTACTAACCATGTTACATCGCTTTTCATTAAGGTCCTTAAGTTAGATACATAAATGCAAACCTGAAACTTTACCGGTCTACATGAAGGTCTCCGTAAGAACTTGTCTCCCTGAAACCATCCATAGCTCAGGGCAAAACCACCCATTAACCCCCTGAAAATGTCCCCCCAGCAATGCCACTGACCTCATATCATCATGAAAATACATGACAGGGATGAGGTTAAGAGCGACAAGAGCCGCAATTACCAAACTGCAATGATTCACAGCTCTCTGAATCATGGGCTTTTATGTTAATTGTAAATGTGGCTCCTTTTTTTCCAAACTGGTTTTTGTTGCAGAGTGACGTTACTTTGAGTCACCCTCCTCGAGTCGATGTATCGTGAGGCTCATCGTACGCAGCCATGAATGACAAAATTGGCATTAAAAGTGAAAAATTGCTGTGATTGAAGGGCTTCATTGTTGGCCAGTGGCACTGGAGGCTGATCTCACCAGGGAGCTGCATGATTAGAGGGGAGCCGTTCATTCCCCCGAGCGTGTGTGTGTGTGTCTGTCTTCTCTTTATTCTGCCTCTACTTTGTGGCTTGGTTTGTGTAACGGTGCCGTGTTCAGTTCAGTTCAGTTCACTTTTATTTATATGTGCATTTTTTTTTTTTTTTTTTTTCAAGGCGCTTTACAGAGTAAGGTCGAGACCTTACAATATTATAGAGAGAAACCCAGCAGTTCCCAACATGAGCAAGCACTTGGCGACAATGGGGAGGAAGGCGTCCCTTTTAAGAGAAAGAAACCTCAGGCAGAACCGAGGTCGGGGTCAGGCCGCCTGCCTCGACCGGTTGGGTTGAGAGGAGAGAAATGCTGGACGGGGGGTGGGAGAGGACAGAGTGGTGAAGCACAGACTACGGGGGACGGAGAGGACAAGCTTAAGGACCTGTAGCAGTGTGATCTAATGCATGGACAGACAGAGACAGACAGAGAGAAGGAGAGAGAGAGAGAGAGAAGTGCTCAGTGCGTCGGGGGGGTTCCCCCGGCAGTCTAGGCCTTCAGCAGCATAGCTAAGGGATGGTTCAGGGCTCACCTGAGCCGGCTCTAACTAAAAGCTTTATCGAAGAGGAATGTTTTCGGCCTAATGTTAAACGCGGAGTGTCTGCCCCTGAACTCAGACCTGGGAGCTGGTTCCACAGGAGAGGAGCCCGATAGCCCAAGGCTCTGCCTCCCGTTCTGCTCTTGGAGACTCTAGGAACCACAAGCAGAGCCTGCGTTTTTAGCGCAAAGTGTTCTACTCGGATAACAGGGAACTTTGAGCTCTTTAAGGTACGGTGGAGCCTGACCAATAAGGCCTTTTTAAGTAAGGAGGAGGATTTTAAACTCTGTTCTGGATTTTCCAGTGAGCCAATGCAGAGAAGCTAACACTGCAGAAATAAGATCCCTTCTCCTAGTTCCTGTCAGTACTCGTGCTGCAGCATTTTGGGATCAACTGGAGGCTTTCCAGAGTTATTCCGACCTCCTGATAATAATGAATTACAGTAATCCAGTCTAGAGGTAACAAATTCATGGACTCGTTTTTCTGCATCCTTTCGAGAGAGGATGTTTCTAAGTTTCACCATATTGCTCAGGTGGAAGAAGGCTGTCCCAGAGACTTGTTTTATGTGTGAGGCAAAGGACATGTCCCGGTCCAAAGTGACTCCAAGATTCCTTACAGTGGAACTGGAAGCCGGGGTAATGCCATCCAAAAATAACTATGTGACCAGATTAATGTTTTTCTAAGGTGTTTAGGGCCAAGTACGATAACTTCAGCTTTGTCTGAACTCAGAAGCCAAACAATACAGGTCATCCAGGCCTTTATGTTTTCAGGACATGCCTCAGGCTCGACTACCTGATGGTTAAAAGATTCACTGACTGACTATTCTGTACTTGAGTAAGAGTCGCAATACCACTATTTTTTATTGTAAACAAAATACTCCTTAAAGTATCAAAAACAAAAGAGCGTGATACGGAACAATTGACCCTATCAGGGAAACACTATAATACACTATAAGATAGATTCTACTTACACACCAATGCTTCCTAACTGTTGTATCTGGTGTTGAAACGTTATTTTCAATGAGACTGGTGCAACAGTGGACTGTGCATGCAGGGAGCAATTTAATGGGGTTTTTCGTAGAGTTGTTATGTATGATTTTATTTATTATTATTATTATTGTTATTGTTATTATTATTGTTATTATTGTTATTATTGTTGTTGTTGTTGACAGCCGCAGTAGCTAGGAAGCTCATCGACTAATGGACAAGTGTCAGTATCAGCAAGAACTTATATGTACTCAGACTAATTTATTATTTTTTGATTGGTGAATCCGCCCATCAGTTTTTTTTTTACATTGACTTGGAATTACTGTCACACACAGCTGGGAAGTACTGCTGACAATGTGTCATTAATGTCAATAAATTCAGATTCTTAATAAGTAATTGTAGATCTCTCCTGGCTTTCCAAACTTCTTTGACTGTGACAGAAGGGATTGAATTGTATCCTAAGCGGTAAATTGTTAAAAATGAAATTTGAAGGCACAGAGCAAAACCCGAATGCACCAATATGCAGTAGCTCTCGCTCTCCCTCGAGTCTACACATAAAAAAGTCACGAATTGAATTTAGTGAGCACAGCAGAAACCCCGAATGCAATATGCAGTAGCTCTCCGCTGCCCTCCCCGAGTCTACACAAACAAAAGTGTTTGTCCTGTTTCTCCAGCTGGCGCTCCACCTGAGAGCACCGGCTACAGAAGCCGGTCAGCCGCGCAAGCTGCCGCCGCGGTTTATCGCCGCTCTGTAGGTCTATGTACAGAGATACTCAAGCTTCTGAGCCACAGACGTACGAAAAAGTATCTCGACGCATCGGCTGTAGTAGTGCGTTGTATTAGGTTTGGGCTCGTAGCTACAGGTTAGCACACCTCTCTTTTCAGGTTTCTGCCTCAGCTGACTCACAATCTCCACATTTTCACATTAAAGACAGGTTTTATGTCTTTCTGATCTTCTGCCTTCTGGGGGTTTTCACTCCAAACGTCTCCTTTCCGAGTTGGATTCAAACATTAAAGTCGTACAACAGTTAAAAAAAAAAAAATTTTAAAAATGGGGGGGAAAAAAAAAAAACCCCAACAAATTTCCTCAAAGAACTTCGGCTTCATGCGTCAGATCTTTAGTTTAACTCCTGGGACTGTTTGGTGGAAACGGACAACTTATGAGTATTTGGCCATGCTCTCTACTCTGTTTATTTGTGTGTAATGTCATTTGTGTGTGTGTGTGTGTGTGTGTGTGTGTGTGTGTGTGTGTGTGTGTGTGTGTGTGTGTGTGTGTGTGTGTGTGTGTGTGTGTGTGTGTGTGTGTGTGTGTGTGTGTGTGTGTGTGTGTGTGTGTGTGTGTGTGTGTGGTTTTTGTGGACATTGGTGGCGGAGGGCAGGGCACTAGAGGACGTGAAAGAGGGTGTAATTTTAGATTCTCTCAGGAAAAGACAACAAGAAAGAAAACAAAGTAAAAAGAAAACAGACAGGACAGTTCGGAACATCCACACAATCACAGTTTGGTTATAACTGTGTTTTTTACTAGTGTGGAGACTTAAGGCTCATTATTTTCTGTTTTTATCAAAAAAAATTTTACTTTTTTTCACCAAAAATACCCAGATTTTTAAAAAGGAACTGGCGACTTTCAACTGATCTGATTCACCCAAATTTTTTCCGTCCCGATCCTCCAAAAAATTCTTGTCCTGATTGCCGATGCAAGAAGAATATGAAAACGGGGAGAATGGGCAAATGAATTGCGTAATGTGTGGTAGATTCCTTCTGAAAAAGTAAACACACAACAAACAGACACAACGGTGAATTTTTTTTAGCCATGTTGGTGTTGCGTGGGTCTAGGGATGGCAGTGTTGGTCGGTCCACCGCTTTGGTCCAGAGAAAAATATCTCGGCAACTGTTTGATGGCTGCTATGAAATTTTGCACAGACATGACTTTGATGATCTTCTGATTTCTCCTCCTGACACCTAGTGCCATGAGCAGGTTGACATTTTTAGCTTTAAATGAAATATCTTTGTAACTAGTGGGTGGACTGCCCTGAAATTTGGTTCAGACATTCATGTCCTCCTCGGGACGAGTTGTGAGAACTTTGATGAACCCCCTACAGTTTCATCCGGCGCCATCATTGGGTCAGAGTTTTAAGTCGACCAATACTTTGGTTCAGTAACACCAAACACTTGGAAAACCAAAGACACTCCCATCAGCTGCAGCTATAGAGACTGTGTTTAGCGCGAGTTGGGAAACGCAAGCATGCATTCAGCTCAAAGCATGGCTGTGGCGCAGCCTCACAGGGCTGCTACCATCGCTATAGCCCCTTCGTGTTTCCCAGTCAAATGTCCCCTGCTTTTGAACGTTTAAATTGAATCTTATACGTTCTGGGCCTTGGAGAGCCCCAGTGAGATAAGCTGATATCCATTTTTCTTCCCTTTACAGTCAGAAACACACTGTAGTTTGACGTACAAATTATTGATGTGCAACGTGCTTAACAACTTAAATAATAAATATTTCTCTTTTTCTAACCGTTGGTCCAAAAATAATTGACCGTTATTACCATTAATGAGTCAGATTCAGTAAGAGTAATGAATAAAGTTGGTACTTCTCTTGCCTTATTGACTCCCAGGAGGATGTTCAAAGTTTCTATCATCCCAAATAAAGCGCGGTAAGTACTTAATTACCTATTAATTGTACTGACCATTTTGTTCCTATTCAGTAAAAGTAGTAAATAAGGTTAGAACTGACGTATCAGCAGAAGATTAAAACTTTGACATGTTTCCTTCCCAAAGCTTATGAACTGTGTGAATCCATTTTGGGAACCCCCTGTTGCCACTGAAACAGTGACAGCTGCTGTGCTTCCCTAGTCCAACTCTTTTCTGTCTTCCACCCTCTTTTACTCCACTCCCTCACTTGACGGCCTGTCTGAGTAATGGCATTTTCATTAGCTCGTACTATCGGAGGCGGAACTGAGAGCTGAGAGCAGCCGGTCCGGCCAGCAGCCTGCCAGCAGGAGGAACGTGACTCCGGCACCTCAGGACGACTTTGTCACATTCGTCTATAGCCGAGTACTTCGGGGAGCTCTGCCTCGCACCATTAGAGGCAGCATTGATTGAGGCACGCTGTTTTCAGCGGAGCACTTAGTTCAATCAATGACGGTCGCCCTGACCTGAACTACTTCGGGTGAGCACAGCTTGCCGGCTCTTCGCAAACCACTCTGCCGTTTTTCTGGGAAAAGAGCTGTTTGTGAAGTGTGTGAAACTTTAGATTTCAGCAGGGCGTTTTTTGCTCTCTGAAGAACCCATTTCACTTTTCAGATCTAACCTGGTTTCACACTCCATTTTTGAGGCAGTTTTATAAGGAATCTGACATTAGTCCCCGGACAAGAAGTTGTTGTCCCGAAAGACATTCTACCTTCCATCCTCCTCACTAACGGCAATTACTGCGGTGAATCCTGGCTCTCAGCATTTCGGGGGTGTGGTGTAAGCTCTCTGACAGACCTGCACTCTGACAGCAGCTCTGCTGAGTCAATTATAGTCTTTTAAATGAGCGGCATCTGTCTCGTCTCTCTCTGTCCACAGATGAGTCGTTCAGGGATGAAAGAACATGCAAAGTCTCATCTCCTGTTTTAGCAGGGCCGCACTTTACCTCCTCTGAAGCAAAGAAAGATCTACAGGCTCCTTTGTTTTGTCTTTTTGGTATGCAAATGAGGAGAGAGAGAGCCCTTCATACCAGGAGGTCACTGGTTTCAGCCCAGCGGCCACCAGTGAATTTCCTACAATTTAGTGTAATTTTCTTGTGGTGCAACACATGCTCGATTTTGAGATTCACTTCAAAAATATGCAGAAGAAACAAAAGCAACCTCACAAAATATGAGCTCAACCTGTTTTTTTAATTTCTTTTCCTTGCTTTAAAGGAAAAAAATAGTCGAAGGCTGAATCTGTGACAAAATGACCTGTTAAGGACAGATCTCAGCTGTGAATGTGTGTAACTGTAAAAAAAAAAAAAAAAAAATGAAGCAGGGGGTTCTAGAAAAGCTGAGTTACACACATCCGTCTATTTTCCTTCCTTCAGATTAAGGGATATTAAATAATCTATGACAAAACCATGGGAGAGGTAATCTGCCACCACCCCGAATCCTGGAGTGAAAATGCTGCTTTGTCATTTGCTTTCTTGGCTTTGGCACCGAACATCTCTTTAGATACCGGTGACTTGCTTTTATTCCACATCACTGAGCAGTTTCAGAATCATGGCTAGAGGTGAGAAATACATCCATTTGATGTCAGTCGGTTGAGCGGCGAAATAATCACTGCAGACTTCGAAACCAGACACGTTAAGAATTAATTTTGGGTTAGGGACGAGGGAAAGCATTATGTCCGTAAAGGATGAGTTGGAGCTGACTTCCCAACTCGCTGTCTTGTTAGTTCAGTCAGCCGAATAAACCAGTGGATTTAAGCACTGTGGTTTTTTTATGGTTGACTAGATGAGTCAACTAGGAAAATGTAAAAGGGGCTAGTTGTTCAAAAAAAGGAAAATGTCGATGCACTAAACTTTTAAACTTGCAAAAAAATTTTATCAGGGATGAAATCCCTTCAAATGGAGTTTGCTACATCTATTTCATTAAAAAAAAAACTTCTGCACAAAATATCAATCTCAGGCAACAAAAACTATGGGAAAACAATGTTACCACGTGAAACGCCAACGTACAGGCTGAAGCTTAGATGCTTAGATTCACAAATATGTCCAATTATTATCTAATTATATTTGAGCTGCATCTAATGATTATATTCCTTTTTATTGATTTAAAAGTCAGTGAAAATACGCCAATTTCAGCTTCAGAGAATCCACGATGACTTCTTCAAAGGTCTCGTTTTGCCTGGTTTTGCCTCGAAAGGTATTTAGTTCATTATTTTACGTGACAAAAATGAGCAGCAGATCCTGCCGTTTGAAGACTGGAACCTGAGAGTGTCTGGAATTGTTTCACCTCTTTTGTTAGGAAAATAATCGATTATCAATATAGTTGCCGATTATTTTTCTGTTGAACGACTAATCAGTTGATCGAAGGATTGTTTCAGCTCTAAATTACAGTAAATCCTCCATTTTTATAGTTCTAATGTACTTACAAAAAAGGCGAGGAGTTTCCAAACTTCACCTCGACTTTTAAATACTGTCGACACCGCATGATTATGTCATTTAACAAAAACACATGAAACCACACAAAAAATGGCCCTCTACAATATCAGCGACGGCCCTCGCAAGTATAGTGCATGATGCAAATGTGTGTGTTTGGGTGGGGGGAGGGGAGACGAGTCGAAAGACACGAATCCCAGCTCCTAGGATTCAAGAATTATATTTGAATTACCGGTGTTGTTCAGTCGACGGCAGTTTAAAACCCACGGCCATCATCTGCCGTGGGATGGTAAAAATCAAGCGTATTGTCCCTTTAATTAATAATAACTCATTGCTAATTCATGCAGCTAATCTGTTCTCAAACTTATCCATTTGCTAATTCCCCTCATTTCCTATCTGCCGCCGGGTCAGCTGGGCAGGCCTGCGTGAGTGGGCGGGGCGGGGGGTAGTGTTTACAGCGCCCGGGGCGGTACAGTAGAGCTTGACGGACATATGGCTGGATGGGACACGACCTCTCAGAGGAGGGGAGCGACAGAACTGGATGGCAGGCAGGCAGAGAGGCGATGACAGCGCAGGGAGACGGGCGCCACTGATACACGGCAGAAGCAGAAGAAGAGGAACAACGGGCTTATGTTTATTTCAAGCTCACGCTGCTCTCCGCGGACGAACAGTCGTACGCCTTCAATGAGTCAGTACAAGCCAAGCTGCAGCAGTGTGGTGTGGAATATGAAATCAGGCTGTCCTGTGTGTGTGTGTGTGTGTGTGTGTGTGTGTGTGTGTGTGTGTGTGTGTGTGTGTGTGTGTGTGTGTGTGTGTGTGTGCGTGTGTGTGTGAGGGAGAGAGTTGCAGTTAGCAGTCAGTCTCTCTGGTGAGATGGCTGTAGCGGCCCATCACAGCAGCCAGCTGTGATTGGAGATGATGTGCGTCTTCTGGCCCGAGGAGGGAAAAGGAAGCTGTCTCGTCTGCCGCCGCCAGCCTGACGGGAGATGACAGCTACCGTTTAGCAGGCAGGCAAAGGCAGGGGACCGGGCGCCTCCGGCTGTTACGTCACGGCAGATTTCACTGTCTCACCCTCCTGCGCCCCCCCTTCCCCTCTGTTATCAGGGGTCCCCACCCTGGTCAGGCAGTGACTCGAAATGTTCAGAAAAAGTATGAAGAGTTTTTTTTGTGGTTGAAATGACTTATTAAAAACCTGCCATCTCAATACCATAACAGTCTGCATATGGCTTTGATAAAGAGAGACGGTGCTGTATTTTCTTCTGGTGACATCAAACGCCTCAAAACAAACTACAGTATGTTTATGTTCACCGGCAGAGCAGCTGTGTTTAAGGGGCCAGTATAATCCATCCGAAGAGGCCTATCATTTCTCATGGTTACGATAACATTAATGGTCCACGCAAAATGCTCGCGTGGGTCGTCAGTGACAACGCAGTGGGGTTAGAACCTGTTGGTCCATCTCGGTGCGTCGCGCCGAACAAGCATTTTGAAGTCCAGCGAAGAAGTAATGTGTCGCTCTCATCCAGAGAAATGAAATCCCGGTTCTTGTCGACCTTAGGACGGACTAAAGTAAGGACAGCAAGTGTCCAAGCCCGAGTTACCAGAGGATGAATTTCAAAAAAATGCTAGGTCTTTTAAAGTCGCCGTGAGTGATGGAGATTTGAATGTAAACGACGTAGATTTTCTCTGTTGCGGGAAGGATCCTCACAAAACAAGAAGTACAGACTCTAAGTCTGGACCCTTGATCTCCATATCAGGGGTTGAAATAAAAAGAATTTACAGCGTTGTGACTTCTTGAAAGGAACAGTCCTCCGCGCACCTTTGGTCAATTCAAATTGCATTTATGCTAAAGTCTTCAAAGTGGACTCTGGCTCCGAGCTGAAAGCGGAGCGGGGCAGCAGGCGGCGTCTCTGCTGCTAAGCTACATCAAAGTTAAACTGTTAATCTGGGCAATTCAAGGTGCAGGGGAAGTGTCTCTCAGTTCTTGGAGGCAGCAGGGAGACGGCGGGAAGCTAGAGAAGCAGATGCTTAGCTTAAATGTAGCAGGTCTGGTTGCTCACATTCGGCCCTCCTGTGTTTGGCTGCCTGTGATGAGCCCTTGAGCAAGGCACTGACCCCAAAGGGCCGAAAGGAATTCAGGACTTTGCTGATAAAACTGTTTTAATGCAGAAGCCCTTCTTGGTCCTTCTCTTAAAAGTTTCAAGTTAGGACTGAAAGTTGGCAGTCGGCAAAGCAACCTCACTACAAGGTCCATTTCTAGTTTTTACAGAGCTTTCCGTCGAATCGCATGATCTTCCTCCCCAAATTTGTCGTGGAATTGTATGCGTTCGAATTTTTTTTTTTTTTTTCCTGACCTTGCAAAGATGAGAGAGTGTTTGCCATGATCGAAAGCTCCAGAGCAGCTCGTAATGGCCCTTGAGGTGCGACTGTTTTTCAAATTGTTAGGATTGAAAAAATTTAAAGATTCAACACGTCAGCCGTAATTATCAGCTTTTGCTATCACTTACAAGAGAATCATTTTATCATTTTGAACCAGTGTTCGTTTATGATACAGAGGTTTCTACAACACCAGACTTGCTTGAGATATACCAGAATTTATTGCAACTACGAGGCATTTCGTGTTCTGAGTCAGGGATGTGACTTCTGCTTATTTTAAACTGGGGGGGACAGAATACAACAATAGAAGCAGAACTAGATGTAGAAACTTGATTCTCTGGAAAAAGTACATTGACACTTCTCACCACAAAATCATATGTGGAACTTTCTGAACATCACAGACTGATGGGTAACAGCTGAGTTTTCCTTTGAGTCAACGTCTCCTCTGCTGATTACTTCCATAGGAAGTTTGTAAATGTTTTCATGCGGACGAATACGTGGTTTGGTGCATCCAAGACACGGAGCACTGATTTGATCAGCGTGGCGAAGGCAACATTTGGCTTAACATTCCTGCGGCAGTCTGACATTTCAGATGTTTGATTCCCATGCACAGCAAGCGCACACATTAAAAAGTTCTTGTTTTCATGACGGCATTCTCCAAATTCTTCAGCTGTGCCACTGAGACTGCTGGGACAGACCAGAGTGTCCTCCTTATTCATCAAAGAGTCAGTTCATGATGTTCTCACATTGTAGAGTCACTCAGTGCTGATGATTAATTCATCCTGCTCTTGTGATGTAAAATTACAGACTGTTTTTGGAGAATAGGCCGAATACTGAAGCAGGACAAATTGACGGGACATTTCTTTAATCGGGGACATTTATTCACTTTCAACACGAAAACCCTTGGCTAGTTCATGAGAGGGACACGTGATTGTGGCGCGGAGAGGAAAATGATAAACACCGCAGCTGGCGAGGAGACAAAAGTGATGTAATGTCGGCGAGTCCAGTTTTTAGTTCAGGGCGCCTCTTCAGCAGGGACAAAATAAAGTTCAAACGCAGCTTTCAACCAACAGCGGCGCTTAAAAAGTGTGGTTTTTGTCATGACTGTGAACCATCAGTGTAGCCATCTTGATTTCTTCTTAACTACGCCCTTCTTAGACTGTCATGTTGTTTCACTGTCGTAACATCGTGATGCTGTCGAGATGTGATTTACTTGACTGCTGTGGTTTTATTGGCTGAACTGCAAATAGACAACATGCGTTGGTTTGGCAGGATAATCGCATCCGAAGAATCTTGAAAGAATCATGATGATTTAAGGCGAAGCAGCACCGCACGAAAGTGAAATTAAAAAAATTCGTCAATCTGTCACTCTTCAATTCTGAATTCCAATAATTTTAATATCTACCACGTTTCCAATATTTTAATGATACGAACGTGAAAAAATATTTATAGTGAGGGAAAAAAAAATTGGAGTTCCTGGTAAGTTTTGAGATCTGACAGTGGCTAAGCTAATGTGGCAGCAGGAGTGTGTGTGTGTGTGTGTGTGTGTGTGGGACTGAGTCAAAATAAACTGCAGTGTGTGTGTGTGTGTGTGTGTGTGTGTGTGTTCATGGTAATGAAGGAACATGACAGTCAGAGCAACATGTCTCTATATCTATAGAGATATAGATACTGTATTTATCTCAAGCTTTCCATTCAAACACAGTACTTGTTAGTAGGATACGTGAACCTAGTTTTGGACTTTCAATGGGATTTTCTGACTATAAGAAAAATCTAGAAAAACCACCAGACTGATATTTTAATGAACACTGTCCAAAGCTACACATATATTTATGAGCGTAGCTTTCAAATTTGAACAAGTGGGCTTCGTTGTGCCTCCAGGAGTCCTCCTCTCCACCAGCTCCTGTATGTACCATACCTCCCCGCTGCCCATTTTGCATCCTGGGGAGGAGGAGGAGGAGGAGGAGGAGGAGGAGCAGGTGGTTGAGTGGGCGTACACTCAGCCAGGGCTCCTCCAAGGTCGGGGAGGTCACGTTTAATGGGCTTGCCCGGCCCGCCCGTGTCAGCAAGAATCTCTCACTCTATTTATTGCCTCGGCTGGCTGGTTATTTCTCCGGGGCAGAGCTGGCAACGAGCCTCATTACCTCATACTACTGCAGGGAAGGACTTTCACACCATGAGCTGCTGCTTTTTTTTTCAAATTTATTTTATTTTTTTTCCCCCTCATTTCTCTTTTTTTGCATTTGACGCACTGTGCTGACAACCTGATCCAGGGATGTGCAACTGTAAAACAGGGGTAAATTCCTGGATCAGTAAAGTAGAAGCAAACGCTGCAGATAAAACACGTCTTCACTTTACTCCTGGTAGGATCCTTTTTTTTTTTTTTTTGGGGAATCAGAGCAAAACAGAGCTTTGGCTACATGCAGAATAATAGCACTAAACCCAGCTATTGTTGTAGTTGCCGTTAACTGGGTCACGCACATAAAAGTGCCCAGCCCATGTGGACTCGTAAGACACAAAAAAATAATGTTGCGGTGGTGAAATAATAGTTGTCAGAAAGGAAGAGAACTTCTCACATTTAACATTGCAAACAAAGAACTTTGTCTTATCTTCCAAGCTGTACTAGTAAAAATCTGCCACAAAAAGGCTCCAATCCTACACTCAAGTTATTTAAAGAAGTTTACAGTTTATTTAAAGGCCATTATTGGTTGTATTTCTGTGATATGACCAAAACGACATGCGCTTTAATGTCGTGATACTATCTGGGTACTACTCTTCTCGGTTGTCGCAAAATGATCAGTGTAGCTGAGCTTTTTGATTAGTCCAAAATAGGGGGAAAAAAAACAAACAATGGACTTATTCTTAATGTAAATCGCTTATCAACTAAAAATACCAAATATTCAGTTGTTACATCTTAAAAAAATTGAGGATTTGCCTGCTTTTCTTTGTTTTATTTATTTTTTTTTTTAGGATGAATATGTTTTACATTTTAATTGTTGGTAAAAAAACAAAAAAACAAAAACACAAGCAATTTTAAAGGAATAGTTTAATATTTTAGGAAATGTGGTTGCTCACTTTCTTTGTGAGAATGAGGATTGGTTCCATTCTCGTGTCTATAAGTATGGAGCAGGACCCAGGACGTAAATTAGCCTAGCTTAGCACAAACCAGCAGAGGCCCTGCTCTGAAGTGTCGGGCAGATGGATAAACAACCTCTTTCTTTTAAAAAAAAAAAAAAAAAAAAAATAGTTCCAACATGTAATTCCCTCTGAGACCGCAAATTCTTGTCTGCAAATTTTCCATTTGTGTCCAGATTCAAGAAACGAGACATAACGTGTTAGTCAGTTAGCTGCGGAGGTGTCGGCTGGCACATTTTTGAAACTTTGGTCAGAGCGAGGCTAGCTGCCCCCCCCGCTTCCAGTGTTTATGCTAAGCTAAGCTAGTCGGCGCCCGTCTCCAGCTCCGTGTTTAACACACAGACATGAGAGCGGTGTAGATGTTCTCATCTGACTCCAAGGAAGAAAGCAAATAGGCATAAATCCCCAAATGCTGAAGTATTCCTCTAAGACATCGCTGTTTTTGACTTTTTGTAGACCCAGCTGATTTCTCTTATCAGCACCTCTCTTTTCATCTCATTTCTGTAGCAATTTTCATAAAACACCAGTGTTTTTCGCATGTATCAGATTTAAAACATCGTGTACTCCTTTCAAGAACGTATGCATGGGCATTGAGGAGCCAGTCTGCCGGTCATTTTTATCTCTTTGCGGCGGTCATTTTGTTTTGCGGTTGATTTCACTTTTTTCCATCTTAAAATCCAGAACCTTGACAAATTAAACTATCTACCTTCATGTCAGCTTCTCCTCCCTGCAGCCCTGTGGCCGAGCTCGGTGCAGGTCGAGGGGCTTTGGTATGTAGGGGAGGATCAGGATTGTTGCTGACATCAAGGGCTGTGAGTCTGGATAATGTGGGCTCCGTTTGAAGTGTGGATGATGGGTGATCCTGCAGCACTCGGGCTACACAGACCCATTCATCCTCCAGATCACACACACTCTTTGTTTTTTTTTTTTTGGAAAGGGGGAGGAGGTGGTGGTGGGGGGCAGCACAGGAGGTGTGGAGGAGTCAGCAGACTGCCGCTTCCTTTTAATTTAGCCATGGTGACTTTTTTCATTTTTATTCCTGCTCGCCCCTCGTCTTTTCTGTCACCGTCGTTCTCCTCAGATCAGGCCGAAATGAAATACAGCCCAGGATTAGAAGGAGATCAGTGAACTCCTCCTAAGCCTCCCTTTTCTCCCTCTTTCTCCCTCTCCCTCTTCCAACTGTCTGTCTCAACCTTTCTCCTTCTCTTTTCTGTATTAACTTCTCTCTCTCAATATCTTACCTACCGTCTTCTCCATTTATATCCTCACAGTTTTTAACTTTGTCTTTTCTCTGTGCCTCCTTTGTCTTTTCTTTCCACTGCTGTCTGCTCATTCCTCCACATCTTCCCTCCTGCTACATTTCTCCATCAGTCTTTGTCTCTCAGTCTCTTACCTACTTCATTCTTTCTCTCTTAATCTTTCCTGCTCAGCCTTTTTTTTTTTCTTTCTCTGCCTACTTTTCTCATTATTTCTTCCCCTTTGCTACTGCTGTTTTTCTCTGAATCTCTTTGGCATTCATTTTCTTCCACATTTATATATTTTTTTTCTCTCTGTCTCTTAAGGCTGGTGATAGTCTATTTTTCTTATTGTCAGCAAATCCCATGAAAAGGCCAAAACCTGTCGTCCTAATAGCCCGATGGGGTGATTTAACGATCAGTTGTCAAAATTCCCATTAGCTGAAAGTCGTTTACTTGAAAGTTTAACATTGTACGGGAAAATTCAGTAGATGGTTTTCCGGGAGCCGTATTCACATGCTCGACCCAGAAGTCCCTCGAAAAGACCAAGACCAACGTTGAATCGATTCTACTAACAAGCATTGTGTGTGTGTGCGTGTGTGTGTGTGTGTGTGTGTGTGTGTGTGTGTGTGTGTGTGTGTATCTTACTCCTCTGTGCCATAGAGCTCTGCTGTTGTTCAGAAAACACTGGTTGGGTTTTGGTAGCCGATTCCATTTCGGGTCTGGTTTACATTTGGTAAAATACCAGAGTTTCACCAGGCTCCAGTGTTAACAAATCTCAAACCTCTCATCCCTCCTCACATATTTTTATTTTTTGTATTCTGCAAAAAGTACAAAGTACAAAAAATTTCAGGTTGTCGGCTTTTCATCTTAAGCTGTCGCCGATCGTTGCTTTCGTCATTTTAAAAGACAGTCCGTAAGTGGCTCGATGACGGGTCAAAATAAATGTTTCGGCTGTTGTCAAGTGAACGTGCCTTCTACGTCTACAACCGCAAGCGGATTGTGTTCTTGCTGACCAGCAGAGTGGCGAGTCTCGCGGCGACTCCTCGAGTCAAAACGAACACACGGTCACTTCACTTGAATCTCACGAGTCAGGATCTCCCGGTTAAACTTTCACACGTGTCATTCTGATATTTTCAGCTGATCGACACAGAAATTCTGAATTAAGACCTCCAGATATTTGTCAGATACATTCAATCAATCCGAGTGTGGGAGTTCATTCAGGACCTTTGAAAACAGTACAAAGTAGTCTAAGCTCAAAGGCCCACTTACTTGCTTTTTGAGCTCCATTTGCGGAAGAAGACCATGGAGCCGAAGTAGACCATGAGATGTACTGAAAAGCTCTTAAAAGCTTATATATGGACCTTGTTTTGTCACATTTATTTGCTTAACATTTCATGCTAATCTTATTTTCAGGTCGTAGCTACACTAAATCAGCAGGTTGATTGAACCGCAGTTTCTTAGCCAACAAAAGGTGATTAAAAATCTAAATTGAATCCTTGAGTTTCAATTTTTTATAAATTTTAGTTACCTGTAAAATAATTGAAAGCTGAACCTGATTAGATCCGTTAAAGGGATTTGAAAGGATATTAATGTGATAAAATGCTTTAAAAAATCCAAACCTGCACTGTTGGACTGGGTGACGTTCCCTCACTACAGTGAAGATATTTTGAGTCAGTCCCATATGCATCACAAATAACCACTAGAGCACCAAATCTGGATTAATCCGCTGCTGAAAATAGTCCCCAACAAATGCACTCTCTCCTTTTGCTTGAGTAACGTTTGTTAAGAACTGCAGTGGCCAGCTGTTGTAGAAAATTAATGAGCCTCTTTAAATAATGAAAGTATGTATTTGTGTGCCACTTTTTAAAGATTTGCATCTTGAATAGGAAGCAGTGGGCTTGGGGCTGAGAGCCACGGACAGAAGCAAGGAAGTAAGAAAGTGTTCAGAGAGTAACTAACAAATTGGTATTTTCCTGGGATTCGTGAACAGCAATAAAAATATAGAACCAGCATTATCCTTTAATATCTCCATATCTCTTACTTTCTGTGTTTGGCTGAATCCCTCACTCACCAGCTCTCGCTCCTCCCTCCTCACTCCCCCTCATGTGTTCTTTTAAATCTCTTGTTCTCCCCCTCCCTCGCCGGCTTCAAAAGGCCGTCTCCTTCACCTGTTAGCGTTTGTCCCCGCGGGGCACGTTTTCTCGGTTTCTTTGTGTTCCTTTTTTCTCCTTTGGTATTAGAGAGCCTCTGCAGTGAAGCATCTTATTCTCCTGACCACATCAGACAGGCCTGCCGCCACCTGGGACACAGCAATGTGTGGGAGACGGGGGGAGTGGATGGGGGGGGTGGTGGTATTTTTGGGGTATTTCCGAGGCAATCGGGGAGGGGTAGAGGGGTAAATCTGGCGTCAGGTTACCTGTCTGTGAGGACCGGGAGACAACAAGGTGATAGAGTTTACAACCCGCGGGCATGGCGGCGGTACACGGCTCGCAGAGGGATCGGACTGCTGCTACGCCGTCCTTCTCTGTTTCTTACTTGATTTATCTTCAGGCCCCGCTGCAGTGTTCGTCAAAAGAAATTGAATTTGGCATCTTCTCACACTGCCGCTGAACACACCGCTGCGAGCAAACGCGAGTATCCTCACCGTGACGCCAGATGAAGGAGCTCACAAGACGTGACGAGTGAGGACATCGGTTGAAGAAGTACCTGCACAAATAGTTATGCTGCAACCAGTGTACATAAATGTGGCCTGCGGTCAGTTCCCTGACACTGTCGACCAGCTGCGGGTGATGGTGTATTATGGAATGATGAACCAGGATGGCAACAGATTTCCACAACTTGAGCGGCTCATCCTGTGCACGCTGCAGAGACTGTAGTGAAATTTTGCTTTTTCTTTTTCTTTTTTTTTGTCACCAACTTGTCAGTTCAACACGTGGTGAAGGTCATTGTCATCATCAAGGTTACATGCCAGTTGGGAACTTAATAGACTAAGGCCGCGGCTAACGATCATTTTCACGATCAGTTCATCTGATTAAATCGATTCATCGTGTTGCCAGTGAAATTCCAGAAGGTCCCAAGGCGACCTCTTCAAATTCTTTGTTTTATCCGAGCAACACTCCGAAACCCAAAGATTTACATTTTACTATCGTAGATGGAAGAGAAAAGCAGCAAATATTCACATTTGAGGAGCTGAATTTAGAAAATATTAGTAATTTTTCTTGAAAAATCACTGAAAAGATAAATTGATTGTCAAAATTGTTTTATCTCTACTTGACAACAAGCTTCATGGCAGACAAATTTGCCAATTTCTCTCCAAGCAGATAGTTTTAGTTTTATTTGCCCAGGTTGAGATTTCTGACTCCACCTCAGTGTCTTCTCAAAAAACTGTGCCCCTGTTACTCCAGATAATCCACAGACTTCACTATTAAAAAACAACGGTGACAGTGAAATTGTTTATGTAGACGTGCTTTTTCAAATCTTGTTTTTCAATTCTGCGAGCCCGATACTGTTACGGAACCTTGTTCAAAGTTTGGTCGCACTATAACGAGTCACTAAGCTGTGAAGGCCAAATTGGAAAAATTCGACAAAACATCTGGTAACTTTTGAAGCTGCAAAAATTTAATCTTTAGTTTCTTCTCTCCTTCTTATTAGCAACAAGAAGCGTGCAAAACATCCAGGTAGCATCTGCTCACTTTTAGTCAGTGCCCGTCACATTAGCTTGGTCAAAATGGAAAATCGCCGACAGGAGGAGATTATTTACATCAGCAGTCGCTAGTTAGCATTAACTCTGAGGGGAGATTAACAACAGGCCAAAGTAATGCATGGCGGTTAGTTTCAGATTTCAGAAGTGATGCATAAATGTTTTAACTGTACCCCTAAAAAATAAAATAAAATAAAAGCAAAGTAAAATGTAAAGGGGGGAGACATGAATCATAGTGACAGATTTCTTAAAGTCCAAATAAATACAACCAAAAGTTATCTGCATCACCAGACACGGTTAGAAGTAAGAGAGAAATATCGTTGTTTTTTGCTTATTCTGGATGAACTGACCCTTTAAATACTGTGTAAACTTTGACGCACTACTTTTATGACATTTTTGTGAATTTGAAAAATTCAGCAAAAGTAGTTTGTTACCGAAGTCGAATGAACAGTCGTGATTACTGGTCCAGATCTCAGTCAGAATGATCGTTTTATAACCACTGCCTCTCACAGCTCCCCTTCCCTCAGTAAAGAGTTAGAGGTTTGTTCAAAACAAAAAACCGAAAAGATGTTTGGGGGGGATCCTGTTTTTTCTGTATTGATATGCAGGCAGAGTTGGATCTTTGAGTTACTAAGCTGCTGCCAAAAGACCTCAGGCTTCTGTCAGCCTGGACAGGAAGAGGAACCTAGTTTTCCACCGTTTACTAGGTCATCAGGGAGGCGATTTCAGTTTTCCTCCAGGATTTGGAAGTTTTGTAAATCTCGGCTACTCTCTTTCTTCTGAAGAGACGACGTAAATCCATTTTGTCCTCATTCAGTGTGGCCCTCAGCTGTTTCCGCTGATGGAGGCCAGATGGCTGCAGATGTTTTGTTTTCTGTTAATAAGGAGACAATTCGTTTAGTCCAGCCTTCACCTGTCACAGATTTACTGTAGGTCTATGTCTAAAATTGGGGGGGGATTTCCTGTGGTGGTGTGACACAGCACAGTGGTCTGACCATTTCAACACAGTTCAAAGATTTGTCCTCAGAACTTCAAAACAAATCCAAAAATGTTCTTGTTGTATTTGCTCATTTTTAGTCTCCTCCATGTCCCTTCATCTCAGTTGGTTTTTCGGTTGGTTTGTCAGTTTTTGTTTTTTTTTCAGTGTGGAGAGGGACCAGTTTAGCCATTCAGTCAGAATTGTGATGATTTAATCTTTGAAGAAACCAGGGCGCTCACGTCTTATGAAAAGTTCTTCATTATTTCTCTGAGGTTTGCGACAAAGTTCTAGCTCACAGGGGCCTCTTCAAGGTGCGTTAAAAGGTTGACGTTCTGTTCATTGTTTTGTTTTGTTTTTTAAGGTGTCGCTGTGTCGTTTGGCTTTACCATCTCTGAAATCTGCATAGTTTTTGAGAAATTCAGGTGGATCGATCACCCAGAATGACCATGTACGTAAATAGGACTGGCTATCTAACCTCCATACGTTATATTTTTGTCTTAGTTTTTAGCGCTCTGTCCTCCCCTTTCCTCACCAAGGAACGGACTTTTTCCAGAACAGTCTCCAGAGTATAAATCTTAAAACGCTGGCCTGGTGTTTCAGTACAGGGGAAAACTGAACGTAGGCTGCCCAGTCGCGGCCGTAAACAAAAGAAGACGACTCTCAGTTGCATTCGACATATTATAAATGTCAGCACACACAGTGCAAGGTTTTTCATCAACCTGGATAAACAGAAGAAGACAAAAAGAGAGAAACAGAAAAAGAAGTGGCAGACAAATGGTGATGAGAAAAAGCTGAACTGCAACAGTACAGGTGATCACAGAACAGGTGGGGCCTGAACGGAGGTTGACCTGGTTGCCCTTCAAACTCCGTACTGGATGTTGGCTATGATGAAGTTTGTCATTTACCAATGAGTAGAGAATGAATAAGAAGTGATTTACCGGTTTTTTTGTTTGTTTTTTCTTCCTATTGTTCAGGCGTTTGACTGAAGGCTCTTTATACGAGAAAGACACGGGAACGTTATTCGTTGTTTTGATACAAAAGCTGCGTTTTAAAGTCAGGCGGCTCGGTACAGATGTAGTCTCGGACTAGTTGACTTACTCTTTGATCACATGTGTAACACGCATGTAACTCACTGTTTTATTTAGGCAAAACTTGTGCGGCTTAAACGCTGATGCACTGGGAAAGTTTGGTTTATTTTTTTTGGGGTATGTTTATATCTCACAGACAAAGGAACTGAAAACGGTATAATTTGATATTACTGCTGAAACTGATACTGTTGTTTCCAGCACTGGTATAAAAAAAAAAAAAATGACAAACACCACCCAGCCCTGCGTGTAACTCTGACATCCTGGACTCAAATCCAGACCAGGACCTTTGTCACATGACATTCACCTCCTTCTCCTGGGCTTTCCAGTCTCTGTTTAGTAATAAAAAGAACCTTAAGTCTCCAGATTCCTCTGCACGCTCACCAAGAACAATTTTATGGGTTTGATCACATTAGCGAGTGTAGATATATCAAAGCGGCGGCTGAATAATAACTCAGTAATTGCACCTTTCCACCCCCCTCCTCTCTCTGGGGTTGGACGGGTGTTATCAGCTCTTAGTCTCGCTGCCTCTCTGCCTCCCGGAGCTGCCGATCTCTCCCAGGGCTTGTCTCAGTCTTATCTCGGCCTCACACTTCACGGAGAGGAAGTTCTTAGAGGGCTGGGCCCGACAGATAGCGACTGACCTGTCTCTTCCCTCTGGAGCGGCTTTCTTTTTTAAGGAAGCTGCAATCGGCTGACTAGATTTTTGTCCCCCGCCCCACCACCGCCTCAGCAGTGCAGCGAACACACCTTTTACTGTCTGAGGAGGGGTGTTATTCCTCTTCCTTGTCTATCCCCTGTGTGCGGGCCTGCCGGGAGTTCGAACTCGAGGAAGGAGGGCCGCTGTGAACATGTCAAATGCAGAAAGCCGACAGAAGTTGAGCGACTCCTATAAACCTGCTGCTTGCTGCCTCTATAAAACCGCGCTTTCCATCCTTTCTCTTTGATTGACTATCTGATGTCTGTAGGCAGCCAGAGAGGAGTCACCCTTTGTTCCAGAACCGCTAATCAAGGTAGAGGATCGTTGGAGTGAAAGCTCCTGAATTTCTGTCAAAGCCTGTAAAAGACATTAAAAAATCTTTTGTGTTCTTTTATCAAAGCCAGTTAGATTTTCTGTGAACCTTTCTCTTCCAGAATTGAACCGCGTGCACACCTGGGGATTTCATCCGCCTCTGTCTTTTACCAACACATTAAAATGTCTGTTGTTTCACTCTTGCAATCAGCTCCATCGCAGAAAGACACAGGTAGAAGCGGGAGACCGCGTGTCGGGCCTCGCAAGCGCCGCAGCATGAAAAATGCAAATTGCCGTTTCAGCATCTCTGTGTTTTAAGAATAAAGCGGGCCGCAATCTAGAGAGCGTATCGTAATTGAAAAGAAAGTATGTTAAGGTAGATCGGCTTAAACGCGAGTTAAGCCTATTAACGTCTTATCGGGAGTCACAGTGCATTTTATTTGCTGATTAACCCCCGATGGAAGATGTTCCACTAGGAACAGATGCAGCAAAATGTGGGAGGTGTTTTTTTTTTTTTGTTTTTTTTTGGCCAGCTGCTGTTTCCTGTTTTTACCCCTCTGGGACGTTGAAGCTGCCATGAAAAATATGCATTACAGCAACTTTTCTGTGTGTGTCCGCTCTGATTTTTGTCTGTGACAGATGGTGCCGCTGACAGCGGGGAGCTGGACCTGAGTGGGATAGATGACAGCGAGATTGAGCTGGTACGTACCTGCTGTTTAACGAGCGCCATTCAGTCTTTACACGCAAGCTTCCGAAAATGTTCAACTTCCTAAACGCTCATCAGGGAAGAACCCCCCCCTTCTCACCGCTGGACTGAATTCCTTCTCCCGCGGGTTCCTTACGAGCTCAGAAAAATTCACATCTCCCGCCTCTGTTTTCACCTCTTACACTGCAATTTGCACAGTGTCGTAAAAGGTTTTCTGTAGGACTGTTAACCAGCAGGAGATCTCAGAAACTTGTTAACAGATTTCAGTGAAATTTTGTGGAAAGTTTGGTCATGGGCCAAGGACCAAGGGAATACCAGTGGGAGAAGGGAATCTTTCATCATTCCTGCTCTTTCCTCTTGAGCTACTGCACTTATAGAATGAAAAAGTAATACAGCACATAAAATTAATCTTTTTTTTTTTTTTTTTTTTTATGGATCACTTTTCATAACCCAGGTTATAAAGGGATTCACACAGAGATTCACACGCTAAGGTAACAAAAGACATTATCTGTGTCGGAATAAAGACAGTCATGGGACGCACGTTTATATCAGTGTGCATTTTGACGCAAATGTAAGAAAATCTTCACATTTTCTATGATTACAAATAACAAATTTAGAAGAGTTATATATTTATTTTTTTAAGATTTAGGTATCGGGTTTCCGAGACTTTAGTGTTTTTGACGTGTTGTCAGCAGTACTGTGTTTACTGCACCTCGGCTTTGTCTGATTAACACAAGGACACAAATCAGTCGCAGTATGTTTCCATCAACTAGGGATCCCTCTGCTTGGATGGTGGCATTAGTATGTAAAATATATAATCTATAAAATTACCCTAGTTCTTAATTAAGCAATGACAGCTCTTAATCATAAGAAATTGCATTACATTGTACAGGCGATCACGATATAATGTGAGATTAAGTGAGACAACATTTAGCGAAAGATTTTTTTTTTTTTTTTTCTAGCAGTAGCTCTGGTCTGACCACTGTTTTCTTCTCCTTGACCCCCTCTGGTCCCTCTGCCTCTCCGCAGTATCTGCTGGATGACAGAGAAGTCAAAATCAAGACGGCGCTCTGGATGGCGGAGAACTCAGACTACCTCAAAGAGCAGAAAGGTACTTTCAGGATGCAACATTATTTCTGTGCTGGTTGTGTTTCAAGGCAGAATTTAGCCTTTGTGTTTGTATGCAGTGGCTGGTTTGTCCCAGAATGTGCCTTTCAGTGTTTTATCAGCCAAACAGAGTTAAACCTCCAACTGAACCCACCAGCGTTTAGCTTGTGGCCTGTTGTGACTTCCCACAGCATTGTATTGATATTGTTATCTCATAGTTTGTATATTCAGGCTGGTTCCTGTTTATTTTTTTCAGAAAAGGAGGCGAAGATAGCGAAGGAGAAAGAGCTCGGGATCTACAAAGAAAAGAAGGTAACAGCAGTCAGCATTAAAAACTCTGAGATAAGGGTGGGCGGGTTTGTTGGCGCTGTCTGATGGTCAGACAGTCTGAGACGGTCTCAGAGGAAGAAGAAGTGAAAACTGACCGAGAGAGGTTAAGTCTGGCATCTAGACAGTTGATCCGTCGGAGAGAAAATGGGCAAACAGGCCGTAAGAGAATTAAAAAACCGCAGTAAAAAAAATACCATTCAGATCTGGTGTCACATGACTCTCATCATATTTTGAGTATCTTAAGTTATCAAACCAACCAGTATTCTGACCTGAGGGTTCTACCTGTTATTTACACAAAATCTGCAACCCCAAGAAAACCTGCAAGAAAGTTGCTAAGGCTGCAACTAATGATTATCTTCATTATTGATGATCTTTTATTATTTTTGTTGTTTTACGCTACATGTCAGAAAAACTGTGAAAAATGTCCACCTGAATTTTCAAAATGTCTTGAAATTGCTTGTTTGGAACAAAACCCAACGATATTCAATTTGCAGCGATATAAAACCAAGAAAAGTAACACATTCTCACATTTAATTAATGATTTTGTTAACTGTGCTGATACAAAAAACGAATAAGAAAATGTGTTAGTATTAAGACAGAGGTTGGACAGAGATGGTCAGAGAGACAGGAAAACAGTTGGGCAGTAGACTTAAACAGTCAGGTAGACTGACACAGAGATGGAGTGACACTGTGAGACAACAGATAATCAGACAACCTAACCCCAGACCTGTGGAACTGGTTCCCTCTCATTTCCCATTACTTGTTTTGGCTCGGCGCAGACCCTTTGTTAGACCCAACATCTGCACACCGGGTTTAACTCGCTGGATTAACTGCAGTGGAACAGAGATCTAATGAGACATGGAGCCTCCTGGCAGCACTGATCCAACCAGCAGCAGCCTGTCACCAACGACTGAATAAATAAACAACACGAGGGGCAACCTGGTTGTGTTTATGCGTGACAAAGTGGGCGCCCTTTTCTGGTTCATAAATTGCCTCAAATCAAATCTGTGAAGACACTATTGAGATTTAAGATGTATGAAATGTGTCTTTAAGTTTACATTTTCAGTAAAGAGAAACTCTGCTGATCTGTAGCCACTCATTTTGAGAGAGGTCAAGGTGAATGTGGAATAACTGAAGCTGGGTGATAACCCCAGCCCGGTGTCACAATTGAGATAAATGTTGGTTACTGAAATGTCTTCTGCTGTGAATTAGCTTGCAGAAATGTTCCTTCGGTGGTCTGCAGTTAGACTAATTTTGAGAGGGCAAAGCCTTCCCCTGTGGGACCTAAATAGTCTAACAGGAAGACAAAATTATTTCCAGATAACATTTGACCATCTGCTGAGTAGATCTGGAGTAAATTTAGTAAAGATGGATCGACTACAAGGCCTTAATCATGACCCGTTTCCAATGTAGTGTTTACACAGTCACAGCCAGGATGGTGTTTGGTTGGCTTTTAATCAAAGAAAACCTCCAAAAGCTTCAATATGGACCCCCAGGAGGAGTAGTTACTGTTGAAATAACAACTAATGAGAACCAAATAAACAACAAACTGTAAACTTTGTTTGTGTTTGTACCAGCCAAGAGGCCCTGTGAAGAGGCGTCCCCCGATCCGAGCCAGTACCGCTGACGAGGCCATCGAGAAGATGCTGGAGCAGAAGAAGATCTCCTCCAAGATCAACTACGATGTCCTGAAGGACCTCAACATCAAACCCGGCGCCAGCCCATCTCGCAAACCCGAGTCGCCGAAGAAGGAACTGTCTGCCACCACGCTGACTGGGCGCAACCGCAAACCAATACGAGCAGGACTGAGCCTCAGCACCCCACTCAGCACCCTGGGAAAAAGGTTGGTGGGAGGCATGTTTCATACTTGCTTTCATTAATCATACAATACACAACAAATACCATTATCCTAAAGGCGACCCCCACCGCCCCTCACCCACACACAAACCAAAACCCAACCCCAGGATCTTTTGTTGTCCCAGGGACATAAGACTACATACAGTACGTACAAAAAAAGTACAGTCAAGTCCTACCACATTTCCTCCTCCTTGGAGTGAAACAGACTGCCAGGCTGAAATGGTCTCGGTTTTAGCACCGTTCCTCCTTGCTACTGATGGTTTCTAAATGAAAAATGTCATGAAAGGTTATTATCCATGGGGTTTTAGTAACTGAGTGTGGAGGTTGCTGCCTTCTCCAAACTGACATTTTAAGTGTTGATAGATCTTTTAGAAGCATAATATGAGGTTTTATGTGAGGGTTATTTTTAATTTTTAGTGACCTCAGTGCTTCCTTTAAAAGAGAACTCCATAGAATTATCTTTGCACTCCTGTCGGACTCAGACAATTTAAAGGAAAAGATCAAAACTGATGCGAGCAAAACCAGAGATACCGTACTTCTGCTTTTTTCTTCCTTGTCAAAACAAGTTGCCTACATTCCCCACAATGCAACCGTCAAACGCCATCAGCTCAATGGGATATTTGGATGTGTTATGCTAGTAGTGGCTAATGTATCCCGGAGCGTGTAGCCTGCAGCTGAGGAGAGATGAGGAGCGGGCTACAGAGGTCAGACGAGGTCACTTCTTCTTTAACGCCACACTCCCAGATTTTTTTAACTCTTCAAACTTGTAGTCCTCAAACCCAGCCAACGCTGACTGAAGTCACATCAGAGAGCACTTATCAGAATTTACGCTGCTCCCTCGGGAGACACAAAAGGCTTTATACAAATTGTCTCCCTACAGCTAATTGTCCGTACATTACCCTTTGTAGCATTAAATCTGATGACATTACGAATGAGTCTCTACCGTACTGCGAGCATATTAAACAGCTCTATGTGTAGGTCATGAGGGACTGACCTCTTAAAGACACCAGCTGTTGTTATAGCCATAGGAAGTCCTTTTCCAGAAATGCTGTCTGGATGGTGAATTAATAACGTGTTTGGTGTATTTTTAATAAATGTTTCAGCCATTTCTCAAACAGTTTCCTGCCTGTCATCTTAAATACCTCTAAATTCGATCAGTGTGTACCTTCCTCTCGGTAACACCATTACCTGTCATGTCGGCCTGGAGTATACACCTGATAAACACCACCTAAAGTACATAAATCCATATTTAATTACGTTTGGGGCTTCGTAGCCCCCCATCAGTGCCTCAAACCATTGAATAATCTTCAGTGTAAACAACAGATGCTCGATTGAACAAAGGCGAGATGGATGGTCAGATCCACCCGTTTTTGTTTTTCATGGCATGTGACGTTGGTTTCACTCCATAATGATGAGGTGGCACTTCTCCTGTGGCCCAGAATAATCACCTGCGACAGGAGGACAGACTCCTGTGGGATTTTCTTTTTTTTTTTTTTCCCTGAGATACACCTTCGCTGCCAGGATTTGTCTCCGGCTGTTGCTCTCCCCCCTTCCTTTCACGACATGCATTCAGAGGACTGATCCACACCGAGCCTTTCACATGAACTTAATGGGTTTTATGCAGTGCAGAGAAAAGCTGAGGGGCTTTTTCAGTTTGTTTGGTGTTGGGGGAAATTGGTTTCCTGTGGCTGTGTTTTTTTTAACCTCTTTGAGTTAATGTTGGTTTTAGGTTCCATCTTGAAGCTTTATAGGAGTCCTATAGAGGCATCTGTTTAGTGATTAAGAGGATGTAAACCCCCTGCCTTCCCCCCTTCCCTCGTTCTGTGGTTAGTTGAGTTCCAGTCATCTGGTTGCAGTTTGCTAGGCCTTCGTAAACCTGAGATATCGCACCGTATTTGGTCTCAGACCCAGTGAGGAGCTTGATAAGTCTGCTGTTTCATGCAGTTGGGATTCTTTTCAGCGCCAGTTTCTTTCTTAAGTCAAATAAAATGTATTTATAAAACACTCTAACAAAATGGGGTTGTCACGAGGCACTCCGCAATGTGACAGGGGATGTAAACACAGATAAAAACAAGAGAACAAACACATAACAGAGCCTTAAGATTTTAGGCCAAAGCCTGTGAGAGTGGAAAACAGGTCATGGAAACAAATATGAAGGGGAGACATGGAGACAGAAGTTCACTTCAATAAAAACCCCAAGCTTTTTCTTTAACTAAGCTGTTATCAAATGAGTTGTGCTAATGATGATTTAAGCTGTATTTGGGTGGCTGTGGCTCTGGGTTTGGAATACGTCCTCCATTAATTGCAGGGTTGGAGGTTCAGTCTCTGATTCCATCTGTCAACATGTCGAAGTGTCCTTGAACAAGACACTGAACCCCAAACGCCTCCCGACTGCCAGGCCAGCGCCTCGTGTGGCAGCTCTTCTGCCATCTGTGTGTGACATTGTGTGTGTGTGTGTGTGTGTGTGTGTGTGTGTGTGTGTGTGTGTGCGCGCGCGTGGAGACAATTTATTTTGTAATTATGTGTGTCTTTGTCACGTGTTATTATTTATCGTACAACCTGCCAACTATCCACTGGAAGTTCACGTTTTTACAGAGAACTGAAAAAAGAAATGGGAAAAAATTAGAAAAACAGAGACAATAAAAAGAGAAATATTGAACAATTGAGAAAGAGATTCACATACACAAAGTAATACGAAGAAGAGGACACGGTGAAGAACACACATAGAGAGACGAAAAAACTGAAGCACAAAAGACCTGAGGGGGAAAAAAAACACAAAAAAGGAAAACTGAAAAAACCAAAACAAAATAAATAAAATAAAAACCTTGAAAAATAGAAAAAACTGAGAAACGTAAACACGAAAAAAAACCCTGAAACACAGATGTGGGGGCGCGGGGGGGGGCAGGAAACCCCAAAAAAGACCCACACACAAAAGAACAAAACAGAAGAAACAGGAAAAACAAACACACAAAGAGAGAAAAAGAAACAGGAAAAAACTGAAGATGGAATAAAGTACAAAAAAAGAGAGAGAATCTGAACAACGGAGACAAAAAAAACCTAAAGAACCCTTGAACAATGGAAATACAAAGAAACCTGAATAACAGAAATAGAAAATAAAAAAACAAACAAACAAAAGACCTCCCAAAATAAAAAGAACCCTGAAAACTCGAGCCCACACACTCTCAATCCGGACCAAAGTCAATGCTTAACCCGGTTTCTCAGGGGAAAACTCACCTACTCCGTCGGCATGATTGATGACACAAATTATGACACATTATAGCACTTCCCATTTAGGAGACGGCAACGCGATACTTTATTGATCGTTGTGTGGAAATTGCCTTTGCTCCACGGGCAGGTCAGAGGTCGGCTTCGGCGCAGTGAGGCTGGCAGCGATGCAGCGTCTCGCTCGAGGACACTCCGGCAGAGTGTCCGCCTGCCGGATGAGGCCTCATCCTCCTCAAGGACAGAGAGTAGCACACGGGCTCGGATGGCGAAATGAAAACGCTTTATTAGGGTGGATCCTCGACGTTCCCAAATACGCTGAATGATGAAGTCGATCATTCAGTGATGGAGTATTGAGCTAAGGGGCGGCACGTTGCTCCGATTCCCTCCCGCTGTCCAAACAGGTGGACAAGGTCAGTCGTCCGCACACGCGATTGTGAGCTTGAATTTCTGCTTTGCGTGGGGAATTAGCTCCGTGACACACCGACAGCCTGCCCGGGTTTTACCCTCTGCTCTAACCCCAGCTCATGCTGAGGTCGGCTGCACGGCCAGGCTCCTTGTTTTCCTCCCGGTTTCCAGTCTTTCATCGGGGTTGGGAAAAGCGTTCAGATCCTGTACCGAAGGAAAAATGGCAATACTACACTGGGAAAGTGCACCGTTACAAGGAAAAGTCCTGCATTCAACCTTTCACTCGGGCCAAAGCAAAAAAAGTCTTGGAAACAGCACGTATTTTAAAGCATCAACATTTAAGCACTCGGTGTGCATAATGGTGTTATGTTATTTTATTATGGGATGGTCACTATTGATGCACATGTAATGTACTTTAATCTTGTGGTTGGTCAAAGCTGAGCTAATTTGACCTGCATTATAAACTTTAGGGAAGTTAATCTGTAGAAATCCGTCATTTTACAAGGTGATTACGTGTTTCTCAGCACAGTGTAGCAGAGTAGAAATATAAAGTAGCATAGAGCGGAAATACTGTTATTGTACTTAATTACAGTACTTCAGTACATGTACTTAGTTACTTCCCACCAATGGTCTTTGTGCTAAGTTTAGCTAACCGGTTGCTGGCTTCATATTTACCGTAAAGACACGAGAACAGTTTCAGCCTCTCGTCTAACTGACGGCAAGAAAACAAATAAACGTATTTCCACGAAATATCCGTTTTTAATTAATTTACTATAGGAAACTCAATGTTCTTCATATATGATAAAATGCTTTTAGACTAATTTTACACCTCATGTCTACCAGACTCCTTGAGAATGAATAAAAACTAAGTAATTACTAGTCTACCAACTGGACTCGCTGTAACTCTCCCTTTAACTGTGGCACTACATGTCATTGATTATTTTCCCTGTCAGGAAATGGTTGGCTGAATATGAACTGACATAGTACAGACAAACGATTTGTTGATTGATCAATTAGTCAACATTAACTATTGCAGTTTTAGTTCTTTTTTTTTTAATCTTTGTCTTTCTAAATAGAATGTCTTTGAGTTTTGTGTTATTGGTCAGACAAAGCAATCACCTTAGAGTCACGTTAAGACTCTTGGAATGGGTGCTTTCCACTACTTTTTGACATTTTATAGACTTTAACGATGAATCGATCAATTGAAAACAATGTATTTTAGTTTCTGAGAGCTGGAGGGGCTGCTGGATTTGAGCTGCTCCAGTTGGCTAATGGCTGCTGCCAGAATGGCAAATCTCTTCCTTGGAAAGCCGACATGCTCCATGAATGAAAGAGCATCTCCAGTTGCATGTTTTGGCTCTGATCTCTTTGAAGAGGGGCTTCATTGGCACAAGCCCTGTCTCGTGTTTTTGAGAATGGACGCTCTTCACGAAGTGCTCGTACCTGTTTGAATTTTTAAAATGCATGCCTGTCTTGTCAATGAATCATTGATGGTGATCTCTGCTCTGAATCATTCATTCCAGCCACGCTCTTTCATTTTTCTTTCCTTTACTGAATGGAAAGTCGCTCCATCCATTTTTCCAGAAATCGCTGAACTCTGCACTTTGTCACGTTGAATGCACAACAGTGTTTTCAACCCCTGCGGTTTTTCAGTTTTCAGTAGCTCTACCCACAAGCCATTAGGAACAAGAAAATGCCCCACGGCCTAGCGAGCAGCAACATGGTGATAATCTCCCATTCTCCAACAGCATGTCAGTGGTAGCATTGGAATGAAAAAAATCAGAAAAAAGACAAAAACCATCTCTACCGGCGACCGTTGAGCGCAGAATGGTCTCTTTCAGCCTGTCCGTCGAGGAGCAGACCGTTGCTCCGGCCCCTGAAAAGGTTGTTGTGCTGGTTATTGAAAAAGGGGAGAGGCCTGGTGTCAGGGAGACCTATGAAAGTGCAGGAGAAGGCCTGCTGACAGTGCAGCCATTGTGCCTTGTTTCGAGGCCTCGCTGAGGGGCTACACTGAGGCATTGTGCTGCTGCCGCCTCCCCTCCCTCTCCCGGTTCCTCCTCCAGGCTCCTGGCTGCTCCCAGTGCTCCGCTCGAGGGTTTGCTCTTGTAGATTTGGGCTCTCGCTCTGCATCAGGCTCTGAAAGACCAGCCCGGAGTTTTTCTCTAGTTGTCTTTTTGCTATTTTCCCCTCTTCCGTAGCTCTTTGCAGCAACGTCCGATCGTTGCTCTGCGCTTGAACTGCATTTGGTCCGTAACTTGCTCCTAACTGTTTTACTGTGAGATAGGTAGGCATAATAAACTATGGCTTGATCCTGCACGTTTTTGTTCATTGCAGTTTTAGTTTTGACATTGATTTAGTATTTTGTGGCTGTGTTTTGCATTTTGGTACATCCTGCTGTCAGTTTTTATGTTGTTTCATTGTACTGAATTTACAGACTGTAATAAAGATGGAATTCAGTTAAAATGCAAAGCATAAATCTGAATACCCTCCATGCTGATGTGCTAATATTATCTGATCACATGTTTAAAAAATTAAGTTATTAAGTGTGCTTGACCTACAGTATCTGCATCCACAGCATCTTTCAGGCCCGGTTCCAATGTCCACTGTATGGACCAACAGACTTTGACATGTCTTCCCAATAAGTAAGGTAAAGGGGGGTCAGGTGTCCGACCCGTAAATTAGCAAGCGCTTTGGGGATTTCTGTGAGGTTTCCTTTTAGACCTTTTCGCACAGTTTCTGGGAGTCTGCAGTGTCGCAGACTCTCCAGTGTTTGTGGTGCCGGCGGTCGGAAGAAAAACGACGAGGCAATATGTGTTGCTGAAAGATTAAAACTGTCCTTCTGACCGAGTGGATGCTCTTCTTTCAAAACATGTTTGACCCTCGCATCGCTGTCAACATCATGTAGGTGGGGAGAGAATCATTCTAAAAACGCTCTGAAAACGGTGACTTAGCACACGCTATGACGTCAGTGTTAGTTATTTTATAACAATCCATTTCACTGGCTTTCTTCCCCATCTCATCCGAATGCAGCATTTTTCCTGTGTTTGTGCCTTTTTTTTTTTTTTTTTTTGTGGAAACTGCAACATAAATGAACAACGTCAGTGCGTTTAAGCGAGTTTCTGTTTGGCTACAGGAAGACCCAAGAATTCGTGTTCTTGTGTGACATCGGAGGTTGCCCACTGTCACAACTCTAGTTATAGTCTTCACTGTTGTCGAGTGTGCTGCAATCAGTCGTTGAGTATTTCCTCTTTTCTGATTCTTAATAATGGGGGAAAAAAAAAAAAAAAAAAAAATCTGTTTACTGGTGGAAATAGCCTTTATCTGTGGGGTGCCATCTCCAGGTCTGCCTTAGCCGACCTCCTTGTTCCTCATTTTCTTCATCCTGCTCCCGTCATCTCCTCTCCCCCGTTCATCAACTCTCACCATCTCTTCCCTCACGTTCTCCATCACTGCTTTTTCCCCCATTTACCTCACCACATCTTTCCTTCACCTTCGCCTCCTCCCATTGTCTCCTTATTGTTTCCCCTCCATTTCCTTCCCTTTTCCATCTTCTTTTACAGCCTCTTTCCCCCCAATTTTCACCATCTACTTCATCCCACTTTTTATTCCTTTTTTGTTTTTCCTCTCTCGACCTCCTCCTCTCTCCTCCGCCTGTCCTCTGTTCTCTCGCCTACTTTTCTAATCCGCTTGTGTCTCTGTGTCTCATAGTTAAATGCCTTCAGCAGCAGCTGCAGGCCTGTTGTATCACTCTGCACCATCAGGTCTGCTCTAGCTTTGGGCTTCTGCAACTCACTAACGACTTCTTTGTCTTTCTTGGGCTCTCTCCGTCGCTTTTTTCCCCAACCCGTTTTTTTCCTCTTTCATCTTTTCTCTTGATCACTGCGCTGTAAGTGATCGCACTTTACAAAACATGGTGTTAATTTGCTGCGCTCCACTCGAGCAAGTTTGATTGCAGGACTTGAAAATTGAGCATTGATTGGTACGATGACTTTGCGGCGAGTTTGATGAGACGACTTTGAGTAAACAGAAAGCGGCAAGGATGAAAGTTGTAGCTATTACGACAAACAATAACCTGACCTGTTGTTGTTTTTAAAGGTCAGAGATGATTTTTTTTTTTTTTTTTTTGCTGCTTGGCCTCTCGTCTTCCTTGGAGAACAGAGCTTTTGTCACCAGCAAAAGTTAGTTGGGGGATTAATTAACAGGCATCCGGATAAAGTTCTGCTTGGAACCGTCTTTACGGTTGCGCAAACTTTTCTAGCGTCTCTTTGAAGACTGGGGGCCAATTGCATTGATCTTAAAAAAGCTGGAACCAGTATAAACTTTTGGTTTGGTTTACTGACAACACTAATATATTTATAAAATACAATATATCAGGTTTTGTAGGGGATAGAACAGTAAAGTCCCGGTGTAGTCATAATCATTTTTCCTTGTATTTTCAAAGGCCACAAACCATTTTCAAGGGGGAAACAGGTATTCAAATTGACATTGAATCAAACACAAGGCATTTTTCATCTAAACATTACCCTCTAGCTGTTACACAGCTGAGGTCCTGTTGAACGTACTGCAAGGGCCAATCAAATACATACAAGCACGCATCGTGTTAGATGACTTAATGCGACTGTTGTATCTCTGTTGTTCACCCCTCTGTCAAAATCAGGGATAAAACGACCGTCACCATGATACTGTAACTTTCCAGAGTTGTAAAATCTCGTCTCACAGTATCGAAAACCACTGCAGAACATTCTGGCATCTGATTAGCCTTCGAACTCGGATGGCACTGTGTTTCCTGAATCACATTTACTATCCTCACCTGTGCCTGCGGCAACACGCCCACATCGACATCGCCTGTTTTCGTCTTTTTAACGCAGTACTGCCTTTTTTTTTTTTTTTTTTTTGTCTGAACGCCCACTCAGGAATGCTTTGAGAGCTCTGGGTCTGATTATCTTAACATAAACAACTTTTGGAGGAAAGCACAAAACCTGGCATAAATTGTTGAAACTAATACATTGACACACTGAGCTAGTGTTTTGAAATTTGAAGGCACTTGATTGTTAAAAATATAATTTAAGGCAGTTTTTTTTCCTTTTTTTTTTTTTTTCCTTTGGCCGCTTGGGGGCAGCAGAACAAGCTGTAAACAAAACATCGACATATTATAACCTCGTTGGGTTCTTGCAATGAACATTTAAAAATTTAACTAACTTAAAAATCGTTTTAAGTTAGTCTCCTTTAAGTTCTGGTAAACCCTGACAAAAATACATCTGGCTCTTTAGCTGCTGGATGTTCACCAGCGAGTTATCTGACTTAACATGTAGCGTGCGTTGGATTTAAGCAGCTGCCTGCTCTGGCTGGAGGCAGCGCTGATCACTAGCAGTGAGAATTAACCAAAACACGTACGTTGTGGGCCGCAAACCAACAAAATAAGCTGACAGAAGCTAAAACGCTCAGTTAAGCCGAGGGGACCTGCAGAGTTGGTGATATTTCTGTGTGGGTTCGTCGGTATGAGCCACCGCCTTTCACACTGCACGTAGTCATTTGAACTATTGTCCAGTATTTCTCAAGAAAAAGCTGAGATTTGAGAAACATCTGCGAAATGAACATTATTTTGTGTAGCAGAGCTATGTTTGTCGTCAGCGTTCCTATTTTTATGTTCATCTCATGACCTCTGATTTATTTTACAAGCTTTTGTGGATCCTGCAGTAAACTGCTAATGCATGTGCCTGTGCCCCTCTTTATTTCATGAATTTCTTTATTTATGTTCCGTTTGAACTCAGGATATTGGATCAACAGACAAGACAGTCATTTCTGTCCTCTTTGTCCCTGCATCATCTGCTTAAGTCAGTCTGAGCTTTTGCTCAGAAATTAAACCACAGACTTCGTGTCTCTCCAGCGCTGGGCCTCGTCTCTGTCTTTTTTTCTTCTCTTGGCTTCTTAACCTCTGTTATCTTGTCTTCCGTCACTCCATTTCTCCCTCATCCCTCCCTCCCTCTTGTCCTTTCTTGCTCTGTATTCTTCGTAACCCGGCCCTTCAGGGACAGCCGGGCCCTGCTGTACTCACTGTACTGGACAGTTTTTAGGTTCAGACGTCCCATGCACTCATTCACTCCTCCTCCTTTCTCTTTCTACCCCCCTCCTTCTGTCTCCCCAACCTCCACCTCCTCCAGCCAGCTGCCAAACAGACCCTCCCTGTTCCCTCCATCCCTACTGGAGGATGGAAAAGCAGTCTTCCAGAAATAGCCCAGATAATTGCCCTCCAGTGATATTTTTTCCTCCTCCTCGGTCACTCTTTGCGCTTCTCTGCCCCTTCATCTGTTCTTTTCCCATTCAGAGTTTTTTTTTTTTTTTCCCCCGTCTTCTCTTTTTAGAGAACTTGTCTGATTTTTTTGAGAGAGAAAGAAAAGAGAGAATTCCTGACTCCATTTTTTTTTTTTTAATTCCTCGGTGGGAGGGGTGAACCGGGCCAAACATTTTGGTCTGTGTTGGTTTTCCAAAAATGTAAATCGGACCCACAGACTTAGCGAGCACTGGAGAGAAACTGGAGAACTCAGCAGTTTTCTCGCCAGATGCTGCCACTGTCACCGCTCCTCCAAGGCTGTGCCAGAAGACGGGAGAGGGGGGAGGAAAAAGGAAATGCTTCCCATTTTGGATTTTTCAGCCTGTTGGAGCAGGTGCCACGATAGAGTCATGAAGTCACCTGTGCATTTAAAAAACTTTACAGAAACAGGAAAAACTGACTGAGTGAGAGCCGCTCCAGTTAAATCTCCACCCAGTGTGAAGGGGGAAACAGGAGGTTGGACTCTGCAGTTTGTATCATATTTTCCTGCCTGGCACACTCGATTGAAGAGGATGTTTTTCCTTGTTGTGCGACCAGCTGTGTTAGGGAAGGGTTTATAATTTGTCTGTGGTTTGCAGCCCCTCCCTCTAAGCCTCTGATCCTCCAGCGCTCCCCCCTCCCAGCAAACTGTGACCAATGAGCCGTTGGATGCTGGTGGAGGTTAGCAGACAGGCACACAAACAAACGGAGGGGGTCATGGGTGCTACCAGGCCACACCCAACCAACCTCCACCGCCTTTCACACACTCACTGGGACTCTCCATCAGCCACGTGATGCGGGTGGCACACATTGCCGATAAGATTAAAAGCTTGGTTCTGCAAAATGTGAGCTTTTCAGGAATTAAGGGTGCAACAGTTGTTATTTTTTAAAAACTGTCTGTGCAGTTTTAAAGTAAATGAGCATCTAGTCAGGTCAAGTTTATTCATAAAGGTCAAGATCCCACATTTTACCCAGAGAGCCTCAAAATGAGGACAGTATAGGACATTCCCTGTATTAATAACGAATCAAGTGTCTGTGTGTACGGTGAAACAGGTCAATCGTTGTGAGACGCCAACAGATAATTATCACCCGACTCTGCAGTTCCTCTTAGCTCTACAAAACATTTAGCTCACTGTCTTGGTTTTACAACCCACAACTTGGCTGTTTTCTTTTTAGATTCCGCGATCTCATTTCCAGATGCCGTTTTCAACCGAAAAAACTCCGACCAACCGCACTCTACCTGTTTGGCAGCAAACGGCCAGACAGACACAGTTAAGAGACAAAATAGTGAACATAGTGGAGCATTTAGCAGCTGAAGGTCCAAATATTTATCTCAGGAGGTGGTGGACACCAAATACAGAGCTAAAAGTGAGTCAATATTGGACACAACTCAAAATGAATGGTACTGTTCCTCTGTATATCTCTGGATGTGAGAATAAGCCATACAACAAATGTGCCATTTCAGCTTTATAAGGTGATAATACCATATGTCATTGTTGTGTTTACAGCTGGTTGCGTTGTCCCCAAGTGTCCACAAAATCAATTAATGCAAGTTTTCTTCTCTGTTGAGGGAAAAACCCTTGAAATACGTGTTGCATATACTTGAATTCACTTTACTTTATTCATTTATTTAATAGGGACAACACATGTTAATTAACATCAATGTGAAGTAAATGTGTCAGATTTAACCAAAAGGCTATTTTTCATCTGCAGTCGCTGGGCAGGTTGAGTTTTAAAAGTTTAAGACCATTATATTTGCGATTAGTCAATCGGGTGTTGATCAACAGCCCAAGACCCAAAGATACTCATTTTACAGTGATTTATAAATAGAGAAAAGCATATCTTCACATTGGAGAGGCTTGAGTAAGCAAATGTTTGGGATTGTTGTTGTAAATGCAGACCAGTATCTGAAGTGAATTCAAAGAATAAAATGAAACGCAATCAAACGGGATGAATTTGCCACGAAACGTCACACGTGATGTTATGGACTGATGAGGTAAAATGTTAACTGAGCATGAGCTACACTTCGCATCGATTCGGGTACTTGAAGTATTTTGGCTCACAATCAGGTTTCGTGATGCCACGACCTGCTTGTTCATACATAAAAGAACATGCCAGCGGCCAACAGGCCTATAGAAATGCTCCACTGCTGAGTGCTTGTTAAATGAAGCACATTTCACGTACATTTACATTGAGGCTTTTAGCTTCCACTCTCTTCTGGAGAGATGCTCAGATATTTAATCCCTGTCAACCCCCCACCTTCCTCAGATGAACCCAATTTCTCATGAAATGCTGAGATTTGAGAGCTTCTACTTGATTCTGGACATCCGGCTCTGCTCGCCGCGGCGACAGCAGCTTTCTCTCCGAAGCCTCATCCATCCAAACAGTTTTCAACGGCCAAACCTTTGTTCTCCAGCGCGCCTCACACTGTAACTAATGGGACAGCCAGGGCTGGAATTTCGAGGGGAACTCTAAAACTGGGCCATTTGGAAAACATCCCAGTTTTCATCCACGGCTTAGCCGCAGAAAAAAAGGAAAAAAAACAGACCAGCCAGAAACCGAAAATGTTGACACTAAAAGAGTTGATACTATTGTGGTAGTTCATGGCCTCGAGGGGCCGCGGCGTAGCTTAGCAGCTGAAGGCTTTCCCCCTGGAGCCACAAGAAGGGACGCCTTAAAACTTAAATACATTGAGATACTTCCTCTTTTGTCCCTCTTTAGCTTCCCTCTCAAGTCGGTCTCCACTCTCTTAAAACCCAAGATGATATATTAGTTTCACTTTTATTTTTTATTCCCCTTCCCTGCTAAGTTTTATTGAAACCATCCCCCCCGGCTATTGCCAGTTGTCAGCCAGTGGCTAAACGGCCTCCCTCAATCGCCTTTTCAGCTCAGGCTTAGTCTCATTGGCAGTAAGCTGATTAGGAACGAGCCGCTAAGCCCGGCAGAGACTGATAGCCTAACAGAGAGAGTCGTGGCGGAGTGGATGAGTGAAGGAGTGGAGGGAGGGTGAGACAGACGAGAGGGGGAAAGCTAGTGAAAAGAAAGAAAGGGAGACAGACAGGAAGGGGGCAGAGATTAATAGCTGGGAGATGGACTAGGTTTTGTGGCCTGACGTCTGGCTAAGGTAAAATATAGGCTATAGGTGGGAATAAGAGACAGAAAGGGGGTAGCAGTGTCTGTCTAGTTTGACCTCGTGCGTAGGAGGAGGAGGAGGTCTGCAAAGGCAGGATGAATCGCCCAACGGAGAATCGTGACTGAAGGGCAAGAAATGCGAGAAAGAAAGTGAAAACTTGTACTTTTGTTGCCACTAAGTTTGTCAAATGTACGAGTGATTGGGTTCAAAAGATAGATGAGCAAAGACAGCACACGGGAAAAGAGAAGGAGAAGGATTGGGAACATGTTTGCTCGTGCGATCTCTGAGATATTCTAGGCCAAAGACGCTGAACAGAAGGAAAGATGAGTGAAAATGCTGTGTAAATAAGACTGTAGAGGGAAACATAGGAGTTGAAAAGAAAAGCAAGGTTGCATCATTTAGCGATTAAGTGGACTTTCATATACATCTAAGGCAGATTTCATAGTTCTGTGTTAAGGGTTTGTGACACAGTACGTTGCCACCATAGCTGACGTGGACCTCCTCAATGAATGCAACTATACCTCGAGGCTGCGGCAGCTGCGGAGATACCACACGGAAACCTCAAAAACTTGGATCGGTCAGCTCGACCTGCTCATGCTGCTCAAGTTTCTGAGGCTGTTCCAGACCGTTGATAGGGAAGACGGCGTTAAACACGCTGAGGGAAGTCTCATTTATCTGCCATCACCGCCGAAAACCTCCTGCTCGATGCCGTCACCACCACTTTGTCACAGTGAATCTTTAAGGAAAGCGTCTCCTATTCAGAAATGAGAGAAGGCAAACCTTCCATCAGCGCTCCATATCACACAGTGAAGGAGAGAACGCAAACCAAGGTGGGATGTCTTTTTAAAGAATGGAGTCCGCCCCTCCGGCAGAGATCAGGAGACCCGCGGTGAGGAGCACTGAAGCTGTTCTTGAGCCTCGTGGTGGAACAAAACACGTCACTACTACACTACACTACACTTTATTTTGGTTTCCACGGTATTTGTTTTCGCTCAAAGAGTCGGAGATGGTTTATCCGCGAGCATCAATCAATCCCAAAGGCAAACAGACATTTGCAGCGACAGCGTAGTTTGAAGGAGACAGAGGAGAGAAGGTGACTTTGAGGTGTCTTGTAATGAAGGTGAATGAGGCCAATAGACTGACGGTCCAGCGCTGTCATCAGGGGCGTTGCATGTTTTATTCCTTTCACTACAACTCACGTAGACTTAACATCACAGATAACCAAACAGTGCTGCTGTGTTTTACACATTTGATTGCGTTTTTTTTTCTTTTTTTCCTTTTTTAAAAAAAGCTATTTCAGGCAGTTAATATTTTTTATCTACGCCGAATGATTTTAGAATTATGAGCAGACTCTTGAAACCCGATTGAGTCTTTGAGTTTTCAAATCAATCTGTGCTTAATTTTGAGGCTTGAGGCTTGATTTATCGTTGTGATACATCACACAGCTCAGATGGGTTTTAACAGTCTGCTTATTGATTATCTCACACGACAGAAATTTGTGGAAACCAGTGACTGCCTGTAAGGTTAAAAAAAAAAAAAAAAAAAAGTAAGTGTTAAAGTATCCAACAAATGAAAACTCAAAGATTTGAAAACTCTTTATTTTGATTGGTAACCAGTTTTCCTGTATCAGAATACAGCTGATTTCAATGGTTTAAATAAACCTGTTGACCTGGAGCTCAGTGAAACTTCATTATATACGGTGGAATACATAAAAAAAAAAAAAAATCAAATAATATTTAACCTGTAGCTGAAAATGTTAATCAGCAAAGGCCACCGAGACATTTTGTAGAAAAAATGAGCTGCACTGTCTGAAGCGCACTGTCTGGCATGGTAAACACGTTTTGTGAATTTTGCGGTGCAGTTCACTTAAGATTCTGTGTATTGCATTCCTTAAAATTTTAATTCCACATACGGTTGCAAAGGCCAGATTTAATCTGTCTTTCAGAAACCAAGATGCAGAGTTTAGGGCCGGGCTCTCATCGCTCAAATGTCAGGCTAAAACTGGTCCCCAGATTGGTATTGATCACAGCTGTATGTGCCAGTCCTGTTCCTCAGAACTCTCAGAAAAGTTGTTTTTCATTTCAGCCATATTTCCATGACATTTATTAAGGAAAACATCTCCAGTTCACTGCAGTAGAAAACCTTATTTATCCTCCCTCCACTTTTAGGGATTTGCAGACTATACAAACACGTAATTCATGGTTTATAGCAAACTATTTTAAGTAAATATAAGGACATTTCAAGTGTTAATGTTTGTCAACAATTATAACTTCTACTACTAATTTGTGAACATATGCATATATATATTATAACACATTTATTAACTGTTTATACACATTAACATATCATTAATAGGAGGGTTTAAAACTTTCTAAATGTCATTAAGACACATCATTATACAAACATAACTTGTTTTTACACTATCAACTATTCATTATCTGTCAATATTCCACTTAACCAATACTTTATATGGGGATTTATAGTTGTTGGAAAAATATGCTTACAATTACAATTATTGTCTTATAAACACTTTAATTATTGTTCCTACACACAATTAAATACTGAATAGAGGGTTAAAATAAAGTGCTACTCGAAAAGGTGAACACATTTGATTTGGTTTGCTTGCCCCAGTCATCTAAATTTACATAAATGTAACTGAAAAACAACGAATTCACAGCTCTCTAAGACAAGCTCCCATTGGATCAAAACATACTTCCGTCAGAGCGAGTGTCACAGTAAAGAGCCGACCCGATCCATGAAGAGGTGAAGGGGGTAAAAGAACGATACAAGGAGCTTTTTATAGAAGTTTAAGAGAGGAGGAACAGGAAAAAAAAGAGGAATGGTGTCAGCGGGGAAGAGAAAGCTGTGACCTCCTTGTGGAGGTGAAGTACACAGGAAGAGATGAGCCCCAGCTCAGCGATACAATCTAACAAAGATAAAACCGAGGAACTGTGACCTCTAATAGAGGTCAACAAGTGAAGAGAGTAAAACAGACGGAGAGAAAACTGGGACCTTTTTTACAGAGGTTACAGGAAAAATACAACCTGAAACACTCAAAACACACCACTTATTGATGATGCAGTGTGTATGCTCCAGCTGTTGACTGTGGATGACTACGTGCGATTAAAATCTTCAACAGTATACGTCGCATTATATAGTGATAACAATATAATAACAATGAAATTATTGTAGAGCACCTTCCACACACAAATATACATAAATATATATGAATTTATATCCCAATATATAGCAAATGTCCAGGAAATTCAGCTCAAGAAGTGAATAAATCACTTAAAATACAATGAAAAAGAATGAAATGAAAACTAGTCAATATCTACAACTATGTACACTATAGATATTGTCTATACTGTACATAGCTGGGAAAGGCAGGTGAAGGGACTGTGTCCACAGGCAAATGTTTTTGCGCTGGAAGCGCCCGTGAACTCATTTTCAGCTTTTCTCAGGCGCTTATCGTTGCCGGCTTACAAAAACTGTCCTCTAGCACTTCCGCATTCCTCCGTTTGGGAACATCACGTCTCTCCAGAGTTCGCTTTATAAAGGTTAGCCACAACGATCATGGCACGACCGCGACAAAAGACGCCCACCCGGCATCGCGACAGACGTGGCAACATCCCTCCGCGCTCTTGATTTCATGTATACGCCCCTCAGTGCCCGTGTGCGTGTCGGGGGAAAGCCGTACGCTGAGGGCGCGTATGAGCCGAGGACGTTGAGCGCTGTCAACGCTGAACTTCAGATTCTTAAAGAAAATAGGAGATCAGTGGGTTCCCCAAAAAAGTAAAGACTACTTAAGTATGAAACGAATATCACAGATTAATGACCCTCCAAATCAGTATCCTGAGATGGATGGACAAAGAGGGAAAATGACAGAAAACAGCGTTGCGTTAAAAAAAAAAAACCTACAAAAGGGCTACATCGCTTCAGGCTTCGTTGCTACGCTGCATGTTGCTTCAGGTATCGGTGAGATTATGACAGACAGTCCAGAGCGTCCAGTTTGAGTAATAGACCCATGAGTTTGAAGGCTTATCAGATGCCAAAACACTGCACAGCAGTTATCAGTGAGGCAGGATTTTAACAACACTGGAAAGTTAAGCCACGTTCAACTATTTTTCCCAGGCAACTTTTCTTTTTTTTTTAATGCTAGACCCTTTTATGTTGGCACCTCCACTGTGCCAATGCAGCGTTGGCATTGAACAGAATTAGGGAAGAAAACAAAAAAAATAGAGCCTCAGAAAGAAGATGGAAGGAAGTGTGAGTTCAGCGATGTCCCTTTCTGCTGCTTCTGAAGAGGAAAGGAGCTGAGCAGGAAGTCTGTGGAGTGGAGGAGAGGTGGTGTAAAAGAGGGGGAGGCTGAAGAAAAAAGAGAACACACAGTTAATTAGTCATCTATTCCTCCCTGTCAATATTATGACCAGCCGATAAGACAGAGGCCAAAGGTCGGAGCTGCAGCAGTGTATCAGAACTCATGTGAAACTAGAATCATCGTCTGATGAAGAGGAGCAGGACCAGGGGTAAAGTGGGCAGGAGGGATTCTCTGCCTGACTTTTAGAGCAGATTAGAACAAATAGAGGAGGAGGAGGTAGAGACGTGATTCAGCAGAAGAGGAGGATGTTCAGTACATGAGGTTCCTTTTGAAGAGATGAGCTTCTCGCCTACAGTTAAAGATTTCTGCTCTTTTCAGCAGACAGACTGAAAACATCGAGTCACTGTAACTGTGCCTGGCAAAAGTCTTATTTTCTAAAACTGAATCACATAAATACGGTCCGCTTGCACACGGTTTTTCAAGGTTCTTGGCAGGTGGGTTGTTCCAGCATCTCGGAGAACCTGCCACAGTTATTCTGTGGTTTTAGTCTGTCTCAGTGTCTTCTGTCTCTTCGTGTGATCCCAGACTGACTCCATGATGTTGAGGTCAGGACTCTGTGGGGGCCAGACCATCTGCTGCAGGACTCCTTGCTCCTCTGGTCTCTGAGGATAGTTCTTTATGACTCTGGCTGGATGTTTGGGCTCGTTGTTCTGCTGCAGAACGAATCTGGGACCGATGAGCCGCCTCCCTGATGGTATAAGAATCATCAACGTCTATAATGCCTAAAACCTTTGCACAGCACTGTAAATCACAGGCATCTCAACCATTGGGCCAGAGAGGAATTTTCTTTACTTTATTTTTCTCGTTTTTACGGAAGACGTACAGAGAAACAGCTGGATGAGAGGTTGTTTTCTGCAGTTTATCTCAGGCTTAAGCTGCAGAGGCAGGACATGCTGAGACGGGGATTAGTGGACATTTCTGCATACCCATGTGCTGCGTGGACTGGAGGGGGGCCGGCAGCAACATGTGAGCGTTTTCGGGGGTGTATCGTCCTTTATGGGAGCGCGACTCGTTGCCTCATTGTTTTCCACGGGGAGTGATTTATGTACGTTGCCGCCGTGTTGCACGGTGAGGCCCGACTGGGTGTCCGGAGCCACTCCCCGCTGCTGTAAATGGTTGCCGTGGAGACAGAGGTCTGCCGAAAAGTCTGCCGCAGCAGGCCGCCGGCAGCGCTGTTGACGGCCGTTTGACCTCTCACCTCCGTAAAAGTGACTCCAGGACTCTCCCAGTGGGTCCAGATTAATCGCTGCTGTCATACAGAAAGCTTGCACCTCCGAAATGTAAACTGTAGCGCCCCCCCCACACACCCTTAAAGCTCAAATCCCACTGACTGTTTCAGAGGTTTGAATCCCACTGGGACCGCACATGGTAAAAATTATGATACCATAATCATTCACAAAATACTTCTTCTGTTTTTATGTGAAAGGAAAACTAAACGGCTTGTACTTGTGTTTGATACCCGTGTCTTTTCTTTTAGATCGTGAAATGGGGTTGAGATAGCGGAGCAAAAGGCTCCTTCGTTATTTATTCATCATTAAACTCGATCCGGCATCGCAGCTTGCAACCCACGAATATGAATAAATTTCAAAGTAGATAAAATAAATGCAACCAAAATACCTCACGGACATGATGGAAACATGTTAATTACTGACCAGACGGTTAATCTGCAACAGATTTCAGAAGCGATTACTTGCTTGGTCAGTACCTTGAAAGAATCCTTGTAAGTAGATCGTTTGAACAAAAAATTTGGGAAACACTTTGAAAATTTTGGCTTTTGCATTCAACTTTTTTGGTTTACATAAAAAAAAATGTGCGCTTATATCACAAAGAGAATAAAAAACAAAAAACTTAAACCATAACAAAAAACCCCAAAGTACTAAGCTATGAAAAATCAAACCGAGCTGTAGTTGGAGTTACATTTTCTCACAGTCACTGTGTCGCAAAAAGGCTCCGTTAAACTGAGATCAAGGCAAAGAGGTGGCCTGACTGACGGTGAATAGAAGAAAGTCATCTGACTTTTTAGAAAATCAGTAACGCATCTGACATCTTAACAAAGGACTCAAGACACTCTCAGCAAAACACTGTTAAGAAACAGGACTGAAGAGCTTTACAGAGAACAAAGGACACAGACGAGAGGAGCCTCAACAAACATGTGATTGTGTGTGACGGCACCAGGCTGTAACCTGGTCACTCTCAGGGAAACTATGCGAGTAAAAGACCGCAGGGAAGTAAAATAAAGAGAAAATGAAGGTGTGATGAATCGGGAGAGGAGGTAACTTGTAGACTGAGCTGAGTAAAGTCTGGAGTGTGGGCTTGAATACTAAGATGATGTGATTGCCTGCTGATGGTGGGAAGCTCGTTCCACAGGGAGGGATTACAACTTTAACTGCTCGCTTCCTTTTGATAAAGGTGAAGAATTTCTGCATACTAATTAAAGAAGGTTTCCTGGACTGATTCGTCCGTGAATCCCCCATCTACACAGCCGGCAGCACTCGGTTCTGGAGATGACTTTCTCTCAATTTCTCCCATATAACAAGAATTAAACATAACACCAGTGCTGGAAAGTATCTAAGTACATTTCCTCAAGTACTTAACTTAGGTTCAATTTTGAGATAATTTCACTTCACTTAATTTTATGCTACGTTTTTGGAGGCAAATATTGTACTTTTTACTCGGCTACATTTTTCTGACAGCATTAGTTGCTAAAGAGATTCAAACTTATAGATAAAAAATTAATTGAACTAATAAATTTTGATGTAACATTATAGTTTAAGCTACGCAGCTGAGTGTGTGTGTGTGTGTGTGTGTGTGTGTGTGTGTGTGTGTGTGTGTGTATATGCAGAAGATAACGCGACAGCTGAATGAGTAACACGTCCACTGGTAGCCATGGCGACGGCTGTTTCCTGCCTAAAGTCTAGAACTGTAAAAGGAAGGTAGGTCAGTGTCTTCATACAAATGTTTGGGACCAGTTAACGTCGTGGAGGACAAGCTAAGACACAACTCTTTATCTTCTCAAAGTCAAACTCATCCTATCAAAAAAAAACCAAAAACACAACGACGACATAAACTGAACAGTATCTTCGTTAAATACCGTTACACAGCACGGTGTCAGAGACGATGACAAACTGGAAATCTGTTTTAACACCAGCTCGAGGCTCACTTCAGCTGTGCTTCCTTCACTTACTCGCAGTTTATTGCTTAGGCCCACATTTCCTGCTGCTCCTCTTCTAATCCTCACATGGTGTGGAGCTGAGGGAGGAAATCACATAAACTTACCAATTTATGTATTTTCTCCCTCAGCAGTTAAGTGCTGCTAGGGCCATTTAGAAAAAGGACCTGAATCTTCACCAGCTCCACCGATGCTGTTCTGCAGCAGAACGTGAGCTCTGATTCCTCAGTAAAAGGAAAAAGCAGTAACATTAGGGCTGCAACTAATTATTATCTTCACCATCAGTTAATCTGGTGATTATTTTTTCAACTAACCGATTCATTGTTTGATATATAAAATATAAATTGGTGAAAAATGTTGACAAGTCGACGTCTTTAATTGACTTGTTCTGTCCGACGCCAGAATATTCAATTTATTATAAAAGATGAAGGAAACCAGAAAATATTCAGTTGAAAAAACTGGAAGCAGAGAATTTCGTTATTTCCTTCTTAAAAAAACCAGCTCAAAACCATTATCGAAATAGGTGCCGATCAATTTTCTGGTGAGTAACTAAGTAATTAATCGACTAACTCTTGCAGCTCTAAATAAACACGACCTATTAAAAGCACTTTTTAAAAAAAAGAAAAAGTTTACATGATAGTGTGGTAGCATCGTTACCTTATGCGTTGAGTATTTCATCATTTAATTTATCAGTGCATTATCAGTGGCTGATTTGAACCTGTCTGAGGTGGTTTGGTGACTGTATCTTAGTGAGGGAGTCTATTACCAGCAGCAAAATCGCAATTGTAGAAATGCAGTAGAACCCATGGCTTTAGTTTTGTTACCATGGTACCTGAGAAGATGGAGGTGTTCAGTTTGTTCCCACTCTGTAGCCACCAGCCGCCTAATTTTTTAACAGCAGCACTTAACAGATGCTTGTGGGAAGCGGCGGTCATGGTTACTGCTGTTGCCATGCCGCTATGAAGAACCTGTTTGATTGGGAGAAGTGATAAATGACTGCCTCCAGTCCTCTCCGTTGGATACGTGTGAGGGTGGGGACGACGGAGACGAAACTGACTCTGGATTTGAAGTCACCGTGGACCAGAGAACGAGCCGCATGCTGACCATGGAGGAGCTTACCGTTTAGTTTGTTTGCTTTGGTGTTGGCCCGCCACCAGATGTCCACCAGACCTGCTGCAGGGATTTGCTCCCATTCAGCCTCAACAGCAATAGTGAGGTCCAACATTGATGTTGGTTGAAAAGGTCAGTTTCAGAGCCTTTGTTCTGTTAATCCCATAGGTGTTGGATGGGGTTGAGGTCAGGGCCCTGTGCAGGCCAGTCAAGTTCTTCCAAACCATATAAGGACAACTATTTCTTTAGGGGGCTGGCTTTGTGCACTGACATGTTGAAACGGGAAAAGGACAAACACAAACTGTTGACACAGATTGAAAGTGCACTTGTGTCTACAATATCCTAGTATGGTGCTGTATTTAGGTTTTTGGCTGGACTACAACAGCGGGGCCAGCCCTATAAATGTGAATGTCCGTTAGCGAGTGAGTAAGCAAGTGAGTGATAAAGTTACACCATTGGTCGGCCGGCCAAGTGTTGGCGTTTCTCCATTGGCTGTTGCTCTTTTCAAAATGAACTGGCACCATTTTTTTATTGCGTCATCAGGGGGGCGTTTACTGTGACCTCCTGATGTGGCAGTGTTGCCAACTCAGCGTCTTTGTTTACCGACTTTTCAGACCCCTTTAGCGACTTTTCTTTACAAAAGCACGTAGCGACAAATCGAGAGACTTTTTGGAAAACCTTAGCTACTTTCCATAGAAGAGTCGCCAGTGTTGCCCCGCGAGCATGAGGTCGGGCTTTCCCTCCGCCGCCACACCTCTCTATGAGTCTCATTCAATTGACTGCACGGGAACTGACACAGACGTGAACGAGCTTCGAACTTTCTCTCTGAGCGGTCATTTTACAATATAACTGTAATCACAGCACAGCTGTTGTGTTTAACTTATGTGTCTGGCGATTCTGGTGGTTATAAAATCAGGATTTTAGCAGAGCAGAGCAGCAGCTTGCAAACGGCTCGGAAGTGACCGCTGGTTAACATTTAGTCTTAATGGGCCACGTTTCGGTCGCTATTTCAGAGTTGTTCCGTTGTCTGACAACAGAAACAGAAGAACATGTAAATGAGAACAGCTTTGTTGGGAATTCAGATGCATTAAATTACTGTATATGTGAGCAGAGAGTTGGAGAGAAGCAGACGGATAAAGGACGAAACCAGCCACATACTAGGTTTTGACCTGGTCTCGTTCTTTATTGGAACTGAGAGGCCTGGAGAAAAACCAACTGCTCAGACCCAAAGAACATGGGGGTGTCTGAATACTTTTGGCCATATAGTGTATTTATATCCTCAAACTTAAATTTAAAAAGTTTTTTTGTCTCTTTTCTCCAGAATGTGATTTTCTGCTTTAATATTTCTCTTCCACAAAAAAAGCGTTTTTAATGTATTTTGTTTTTATTTTGTATTTTATTCCTTTTATTCTGTTTATATTTATTATTCACTTTATCAATTTTTTATTCACATTTTCATCTTATTAGTCTATATTTTTTCCTTTGTGTCCATTCATCTCCTCTTGTTTTACTGCTTGTGTTTCTTGTCTTATTGGTCTGATCTTCAGCCCCCTGTGAAGAAATTTTAGTCTGTCAAACTTTTATGTGGTTTAGTTTCAAAGACGTTCATTGTAGTATATGTGTAAAATAAAGAGGTACGGTATAGTATATTGTTCTTTAAAGAGAAAAAACAGAAAAGTGTTGAAACAGCTTTTTTCCTAATTATTATTTATGAAGTTAAAGAAATCAAAGCCGGCAATTAGTTCTAGTACCTGCTACTTGCTTGCACTTTTTTTTTTTTTAAATCTTTTTTTCTTCTCTTCAACTTTTATTTATTCAACTTTTTAATTTTTCCTTTATTCTAGTTCACTTCAGGGCCGATCAAGGCTACATTGTGCTGTAAATTCAGTTCTAATTAAATTCAGTTATAATTGTTTTTCTGAGCAGGAATATGTCCGTACCATCCTTCGCCTTTTGCATTTTGCATTCTGCAGCAAGAGCCGAACGACGGTAGAGGACACGCTGCCGGTTGAGGTTAAAGGGCGATTTCACTGCACCAGCTGCACCATCACAGAGTCGGGGAGCCGGCAGTCACGCGTGGGAAGACACGTAGTGTATTGTGTGTAATTTAAGTATCAGGTAAAATCACGTATTTTAAGGACTGAAGTGTTTTCTGGAGTTTATCTTAGAAAATCGAGTGTGACTTTGTCGCCATTAGGTTTGGCTTTGTTGTACAAGCTAGTGACACTGTATGACACCGTGTGTGTGTGTGTGTGTGTGTGTGTGTGTGTGTGTGTGTGGGAGGGAGGGAGATCATACTCCTGTAAACTCTTTGATCTCTCAGACTTTGTGACTGTGTGTGTGTGTGTGTGTGTGTGTGTGTGTGTGTGTGTAGATGTGTTTTAATAGCATGTGATCCTCCCTATTTGTGTGATTAGTGGTGTGAGACAATGTGATCCTTCCCTCTGGTCACGCCACCAGCCCCTGATGACACACACACACACACACACACACACACACAGACACCACTGCCTTATAACACACTGATACTTTATAAAACATTTTATGATACCTTCTCTCTGTCTCAAGCACACCTTTAACTTTCTTTTGTCACACTAACACCCATTAATAAACATATGAATGTGTGTGTGTGTGTGTGTGTGTGTGTGTGTGTGTTCGTTCAGCCTGCAGCCGTTAACAGCCACCCGTCTGAATGAATGGCTAATTTCTGTTCATAAAAACCAGTCACGGTCCCCAAAATATCTGCGAAGGACGAACCCAGCGCCGCAGTTCGCAGCCCAGTGCTAACAAGCCCATAAATCCCATCCATCGGGAGAAATGTCACAGCCCTCATCAAACAGCCACGGATGGGTTAGGGGGTTGTTAAATGTGGCCCTCTGTGTGCGTGTGCCAAATCATCTCATAAGCATAGAGAAAGAGATGGAAATCCCCCAAATTGAAGTTGCTTCCATCTCTAGAAACATTAAAGTGACATTGTTAGGGCACGGGGTTAAAACCAAAGTCCCTGACAACCGATTTTCTTCATCAGTTCCTTATTATAAGTGAAGAGCTGCCACTTGAACACGCTGCTGTCTGAGCTGGAACTATAGTGGTTGTTTCACATGACAGAGTTGTGTGTTTGTGTTTTTGTTTTTTTGTGGGGTGATCTTCTCACTGGTCGACCTTGGCAGGACTGAGACAACACATTAATCAGTTTATTTATTTAACCTTTGTTAAATCAGGCAGTCTTGTCTCGTTTTCAAGCCCGAGACCAAGAAACATCCATAACCAGACAACCAGCATTAAAAAAAAAACACAGATAAGGCCGGACAACCACAATCAACAGACCCACCAGTTACAAAAACACACTGTAGAGCGTATAAACCAGACAATAGCCAAGTTTTAGTGAGCACAACACGGCTTTGGTATTTTATAGCTTCCTTTTACGTATTCTGCCACGAGTGAGTGACGGCTAAAACTAAAAATCTTACACCCTTATGGTGCGTTCACACATACGGATACAAAGTAGTTTGCAGTATCCGGCCTCAGACGTCCGTCTCTAGTTCTGGGGGCGTGTTGTGTTGAGCAGGTCATTTCCATGCTCTGCTCCGACGGGACGGTTGTTTTCTGACGTATCCGGCTTGTTTCAACACGTCGTTTCTTTTAAATGTCCCAGTAACTCGCTGAAGACACGTCGCAGAGAACTGGGAGGCCAGAGACCGTGACAGTCAGCGTTCCCTCCCTTTTGTACAAAGTTAGAAAAGTTTAAAGTTCCTTTGATGGTGATTGGCTCTCGCCTGGCTGTCGCTCGCACTGCGTCAGAGGATATTTGCGTAAAGTTGAGCCTCTCTCAACTTCCCTCCTGTAGTGTAGCTGGGGGCTTTTGTTTTTTTTTTTTTTGAGTCTGTCGAGCTCAGCAGGGGGGGGGGGCACAGGTCTGCAAAGCCAGGTCTCCTTCACAATGAACAGCAGCTGTCGCTGTCCCGGCTTTTTGAATCCACATGGGTGAATTGGCCTGTAAATGTTTTCCACATTGCTACTTATGAAAGGAGTGGAGAGAGACAAAAGAATGGATGAGAGATTTGTTCGCCTCGGAGCTTAGCGAAACAGAACCGGTTATTTGAACCAACCCTAGTCACAAATATTTAATGTTATAGAGAAATACTACAACTAAGACCAATTAAATTAGGCAATTAAAATAGCTCCTTCAAAAGATCTTGTTTTTTTCACCATCCAGTATTATGGTTTCTTTGCTTCAAATGTCAATTTGTCACCATTGCAGGATGACACAGTGCACCACGTCTGGATACGTCACTGTACTTACCACCAAGCAGCAGTTAAAGGTTACTGAGAGAATGCAAGTCAGTGGAAAGTCCTCACAAGTATAGCAGCAGAGTGAGTCCGAATGCATGCCTGAAAGCAAGTGCGAGCAGGGGAGTGTGTGTAGGATCCTGTGTGCCTTTGTGCACACATGGCCATTTATATAAACACATCCCCGGTGAATCGGTAGTACCAGGTACAGTCCTGTGTGTGTGTGTGTGTGTGTGTGTGTGTGTGTGTGTGTGTGATAAATGGGGTCAGTGCTGGATGGACCAGCCAGAGGAGAAGAAAACACAATCAGTTCTTTTGGCTGAATCTGCCTCTCCTCCTGCCAAGCTGCACACCGGCCCACAATGCACTGCAGCCTAAATGGACACAACTCTTTCACAAATGAGAAACCGTGTGTGTGTGTGTGTGTGTGTGTGTGTGTGTGTGTGTGTGAATAAGAGAGAGAGAGGGGTTGTATTGTGTGTCTGTATGCGGGGTTGCGTGTGTGTATCCCTGTATACTTGTGTGTATTTTGTGTTTTAGTGTGTACTCTTGTGTCTGGGAAAGTATGAGTGGGCACCACAGTTGCGTGTGTGGGGTATTGTGATTATGCATGATTTAATTGTGCTGAAGAGCTGAAGGAGGGTGTGTGTGGGTGTGGGTGTGTGTGTGTGTGTGTGTGTGCCGCCGCCGAGGATCCAGTCCCCAGCTGGAAAATCGAGTTGGAAACTCAGATTATTATCATCATTTATTTACATCCGAGCCCATCGCAGAACTAATTTCATCCAACCCCCGGTTTGCAGATTATTCCTCTTCCCCTTCTCATCCTTCCTCCTCGTTATGTTATTGATTGGATTATTGTATGAATAATGAAATTATTCCCTCACATTGGTTTGTCTCAGCGTATTTGTGCAGAGCTGAGACACGCATGCAGTGATTGGAAATAGAAGTCGATTTAAAAACAAACACAACCAACAGATGCAGTCACCAGTGAGAGAGATTAAAAACCAAAAGAGGCTCATTCAAACATCTCACCTCGATGCTAATGAGCAAAATAACAGCAAAATGTCAGACAGACACACAAACACTGCAGATGATGTAAATGAAAAGACACACAACATTCTGCAAAACCATTATAAGGTCTATAAAATGATGAGGGGTGGGGGGTTATATTAAAATGGCACTAATGCAGCAAATTGAATCATGGAGGAAGTGAATGTGGTAATGAGAGAGAGCGAGAGAGTGAGTGTGTGTTTTGACTTTATACACAACAGCAGCTACTGGTTTCATGAGAAAATCTCTCTCAGTGTAAAAGACTCCTGAGACTCTGTAAGAAGAAGAAATGAAAATATTTGTAATGCTGCACAAGAGGGAAGATCAGTTTCAGTGTCGGCTCGCGCAGTTGATTCAGCTCATGCGTAACTGCTGATTTGGATCATTTTAAAGGACCAGTCCCCACATTTTTATTTTGGTTTTCTTACCTCCAGTTGAAAATACTTTCCACAAAAATCTGTCCTATTTAGCACTAGACATGAGGTACAGCTGAGGCTGATGGGAATGTCATTTGTTTTGCGGGTATTTGCCCCCCCCCCCAATGACTGCTTGTGGTAGTGGTGATCAAGGATGGATTCTATTGCCGTTACTGGAAGCAGCTCCATCTAAGGCCCAACCACCATTTAAAAATGATATTGTCAGAAACTAAAGCCCATTTGGCCCCTTTATAACACCTTAAAAAATACAGATAAAACGCAATGTACTATACACTGCTGAAATATCTTCTTCTTCTACCATGAGAATGAAATGTAAATAGTAGGCCTGTAAAGGAGGTTTCTTTTGATTATCACCTGATATTTTTATTTATTTATTTATTTTCTGGTCAAATGTTTGGTCCGTAATATGTCAGAACAGTGAAAAATGTCCTGAGCCTGAGGCGACGTCTCTTTGAATTTTCTCTTTGTCCAATTGCAAAAAATATTCAGTAATAATGGAAAAAAAAAAAAAAGGAAAAATCATTAGAGAAAATGGCCGACATTTGACTTGTTAAGTGACTGTAAGGATGATTGATGGATTCACGTTAATTCTTTTTTAGCTCAATAAATATTCAATGTCGAGCTACTTTGCTGAATCTAGAATGTGGTGACGGCCCCTGGGACCACCTGGGCCCTTCTTGATCAGAGGTGTTAATCTGACAGTGTATGAAGGTGAATTAGTCGTGTTGTATTGATTATTGATCGCCATGTGATTGGAGTTACATGCCGGTCAACGATCCTTTAATGGGATTTGGGATTTCATGTCATTTCCTTCCCTCGTTTCCTATCTTTTCTTCTTCCACTTATTTTACTCCTCCCTTCCTGCCCGTCTTCGCCCTTTCTCATCCTCTCTGCGTGTTTCCTACCTTCATCCCTTCTTCGCATCCCTCCCACCACGTGTCCTCACCCCATTTTTTTTTTTTTCCTCGTTTGCTCCATTTCTATTTTACTCTACATCCCTTTGCCCCTCACTTTCTTCCCCGCCCTCTCTCCCCTCACTGGCAGCGCCCGGGGGAGGAGGGTCTAGTCTAGCACATGCACGGGGCCCTGCATAGTTCGCCCAGCGGGGAGCGAATCGCTGGCCTGGCTGGGATTTTCTAATGAGCTTTGAGAGAGGAGGGGTTAGTGTGGAGGGGTGAAGATGCCAAATTCGCTGTTACTCCCAACTCCACCCCTTCCCTTCCCCCCCCTTTCCCCTGGTTAAAGCAGATTAATTAAAAGCTCACTCGCGCTCTCCCTTATCAGTGAGAGTTGAACACTTACTGTAAGCCTCCAGGGAGGGGGATCAGCGCCAGGCCGGGTGGGCAGGGAAGGGGGCGGGGAGCCTCCGGGAACAATGCTAATTCCAGCCAGTGGGACGATGGAGCGGCTGCTTTGGAATTACTGCCGCTGGTACGTTCATCACTGGTTATCTCTGCCACTGTCTAGGAAGCGATTGTGCTCGCAGACGGTCGGTCGGTCGGTCGATCCTGCCTTTCTGTCACAGTTTGGTCCCACTTCACATCCACGCCATTTTTTTTTTTTTTTCCTCTTGTTCACCACAGTCACCTGAAGCCAAGAGAGACTCAAAGATCAGGCGCAGTAATCATAATGAAACCCTCGACCTATATAGTGTCAACAGTAAATCCTGTAATTAAGGGTGTAATGAATATTCTGTATATGTTATTTGTTAAACAGGTTGCAAGGAGTCTTCACAGTTAGAAAGTTAATTTCAGCAGCGCTCTCATTTCTATTCTTGTCCTGCATTTTAAACAATGCAAAAAGCAAGAATCAGCAATACCTGTCTTCAGCAACTATAAGATATACAATAATTATTAAGAATTTTTAAAAGTTTTTCACTTTTCTTCCCCCAAAGCCTGTTGTGGAACCCAAATTCTCTTTGCCATTGACAGCTCCTGTCCTTGTTTGCAGGGACTGTATGAGAATTATTGGTTGTCACAAAAAAGAAGTAGAGCTCTGCCAATTGTTTTTTTTTTTTTTTTTGGGGGTGGGTGGGCATGGGTGGGATTTTTGCTCACTGGACTAATTTGTGGGAGCACAATAGAGGGCATGTTTTTTTGTTTTTTTTCCCACACATTTATATTCATGTCTCTCCATGCCAGGGTTTTATTTTTTAAATTGTTTTTAATTTTGTATGAGTTGTCATGGTTATAATTACGGTAACATTAATATTGAATTTAAATGATGTTCTACTGTCTCAATCTATTATTTCAAGATGATTTTTTTTGAGGGTTAATTTTGAGCCACGTCATTAGGGTGGCAATGCTGGTCGCGCCGTGATATGTGGTGAATGAACCCTATTGACTTTGGTGATCCGCTTAACGTAGCGCCACCAGCAGGAAGTTGAACATTTATGCACTCAAGTATCTCCGCATCTAACAGATGAGTTGGGGAAAACTATACAGACGTTGATGGTTTCCAGAAAATAAACCCTACTGATTTTTGGTGATCCTCTGGCTTTTCACCCGACGCCACCAGAAGGTCAAAATTTGGCTTCAACCAATACTTTGTTTTATGCGCAAATAACTGCAAAACAAAAAAAAAACCATTTCCATCGGCCTCAGCTGTTCTTTGTTTTTAATGCTAATGAGCGATATTAGCATGCTAAGATGGTGAACACAGTAAACATGCTAAACATGGGCTTTGTCAACGTTGTCATTTTGAGCATGTTGGCATGATACTCAAAGCACCGCTGGTGTCAAGTACAGCCTCAGAGAGCGGCCAGCGTTGCTGTAGACTGTAAGGGTCTGGTCGTGTTGGACCAGCTCGGAAAGGACCAGCTCGTATCACGTTGTTTATAGTTGTTCTGAATGGCTACACCCGGCTCACCGTCCCAGAGCCTTACTTTCTCACCTCCACACGGCTGACCAGTCACTGCGGGAAGAGGGCATGAATGTCGGACTGACGGTTTTGGAAAGTTACAGAAATGGTCAGACCCACGAAAGATAAACAGTACTGATAAATACCTGATAAATCAGTATCAGCTCTTTCCCAAAAAAATCCAGTATCGTTCCAGTTCCCCTTTTTGAAGACTGCGTATAATTTCCAATACATTAAAAATTCATTTGCTTACTTTCATTATTACAGGATTTTATTGTTGACACATTGGAGGCCAAGGATTTTATTAAGATTGTTGGGCTCTGTATTTCAGTTTCATACTCCACAAGCCTTGTCGGTTTTGTACTGTGTGCCTGGCTTCAGGCAACAAACTCGAAAACAAGGAAATGGAAATGAAGGGCAAGAAACTGGTGTAAATGAGAAACAATGCTGGGCAGAAAGAGACACCGTGTCCTCACTGCTGAGGTGAACAATGAAATGTAATCTGAGCAGTCCTCGGAGCGAAAGATTTTATTTTCTTCTAATGTCTGGAAAAATAATGTCTGGAAATGAACGTCTTTACTTTTGGGCTTTGAGAGGTTCATAAAATCTGCACGTCTAATTCCGCTGTAGACTCACTGGCGTAGCAGACTGTACTTCAGCCTTGAATAATGGTCTTCATTTTCTACAGCCCCATGACTTAGAGGTCATAAAGACCAGCCACTGTGTAAGGTACAGATTAATTTTAGGTGTTCTGTGTTATTTCAGTGTTTGGTGTTCAGCCCCGATTCTGTGAAGCACTTTTACAGAGATCGTTTCTGGGTATTTCATTCACACACCAGTTACTTCTGCTAAGTTTGCGTTGTTTTTGACAGCGCTCTTCTTTTTGTTTTGTTTTTTTTTTTTTTCAGTAATGTTGGCTATTGCTGCTTATGCTAAAGGTGCGTTCACACCGACCTGTGTGGTACATTAAAAACAAACTGGCGATGTTAAAAGCTGACAATCAAACTGTGGTAAGAACCAAACCGCTGACCCGAAAAGGTGCTTCCCGGTCCGGTTTCAGTCGGACCCTGCTGCCAATAGGGCTGCAAGGATTAGTCGATTAATCGATCGGTCACCAGATGATTAATCAGCAACTATTGTTGGTAATCGATTATTCGTGTGATCATTCAGTCATGCCAACCATTCTCTGGTTCCAGTGTGTAAAACGTGACTTTTTGCTGATTCTCTTTGTCATATTTGACGGTGAACTTAATATCTTAAGATCTTAGACCGTTACTCAGAAGCTCAGAATAACTAACTCACTGTTTTCCAGCTGCTCATTTTCCTGTTGCGTATGGACATTTTGTAGGCAACACGTGGAGAAAATGTAGAATATGAAATGTAGTTGAGTTCAGGATTGTGCTGATGACGTGTTGTCGTCTGTGTGTTGCAGGCTGCAGCCGTTCATCACCGGACAGCCCAACAAGAAGCTGGCTGTGGAGCAGGTGAGCTGCCGTTCATCCCCCGCCACATCTGCTCTTCCTCCCAGAACACTCACTCAGTCACTCACTGTTTACAGAGTGTCACCTTCCTCCATCTCACATCTTTTTTTAAACACAGATACAAGTACATGCCTACTCCCTGTCATGACTGCTTTTCACCAGAAAATGTATTTTCAGAGCAGCTAAAAAAAGGTACAATTTCTAAAGTCGTGCCAAAAAAAGGAAATAAAATCAGGGAAAAGCAGATGGCAATTTAACAGGGGAGCAGGTCAGAAAACAAGACGGCTAATTACTAAAACATGATTAAATACTCTTACAGTACAATTTTGGACATAATGACAACACACAGTATAGCACGAGATCGTGCCAATCTCTCGAACGCCACAGATTTTGCCCTATCTTTGATAATGTGGTATTGTTCCCTTTAATATCGTTGTGTTTATTAGACCATTGTGAGCAATGTTGCAAACCAGTGAGCAGAACCGCTTTATGGCAACATCTGGATAAGTACCATGACTATTCAGCTGTTTAATTCACTGGACTAGCCAAAAAAAAAAAAGACCTTCCTGTGTGGTCATTTCAGCCTTAACAGTTTCCAAGATGAATTTCCAATTACTCATGTTATGATAGATGAATGTGTGTGTGTGTGTGTGTGTGTGTGTGTGTGTGTGTGTGTGTGTGTGTGTGTGTGTGTGTGTAGACACGCGCACACACACACACACACACAGTATAAAACAGAGGGGTTTTCTCAAATAAACGCCTTGAGTCTAGCAAAAGAAAAGCTCTGGCCATTATTTAAGAACTCGTGGTGATTACGGGCCTGTAATAGTGGCTATTTAGCCTGAAAACATGCTATACATGAGCACACAATCGTAAAGAAGACTTGAATTATTCTATTTTAAATCCCATAAAAAGACCAGAAGTGTTTGTCTCTCAGTGCCCTTCGACTTCCCCCTCTGTCCGCGGCTCTCAGCCCCAAGCTCGTTGGTTCCAACTGAAGACGTAAATCTTTAAAAACATACAGACAGGTCATGAATATAATGTTTAATTTCTTTTTGAAAAAAGGCTCAGTAATTTTGTAGGACGGTGTATGTGGGAGTCAAAATAAACTACAGTGTCAAAAGTACACAAAGTCTCATGAAGTATTTAATTCAGTTCCCTCACAGAAAAAGGCCTCAGGAGGTTTAAAAAAAAAAAACAACAACATAGTTTCACCTACAACGGTCTTGAGTATTATTTCTTGTCTGCTGTAGCCAGTAGCGTTTGTTATTTGTCTGTTTTGAACGTGATTGCGGGCTGTCCTGAGACATCATACACCTACAAGCTACAAGTGAGACCGGGGCAACAGTGCATTGTGCATATAGCAGGCTGTTGATTTTCCTCTGGTAGCCACAGTAGCTGGGAAGCTCACCGGCTCCTAATGGGGCAAGTGTCAGTTTTAGTTTTAGTTTTTTTTGCTTTTCTGGGTCTAGGTCACATTAATCGATTAATTACAGTATATTATTAAGAATGATTGTTACCTAACACTGGGAAGCCTCGACAGAAATGTCAGTAGATCATGTACCATATACCTCTGTGGTATTTAAAAGGTCTGAACAGGTCGTAAATAGAATATGGTGAACACGGCAGAAATCCTGAATGGATCTGTACGGAACAGAGGAGTCAGATATGTTGGTCGGTTTCGGTCTATTCAGGGGATTTGTTGACGGTAAGAAAATTGTAGAACACAAGGCTACTTATACTTTGTGTATTTTCAAACCCAGAGGCCCTCCTGTCTCCACATAATGAAGCTGTGACAGTAACAGACAGAACCTGGAGACAGATCGTAATTCCCCCGTCAGTCTCTCCCGGTCGGCCATTAAGAGCCGATTGCTGAGATCTCCTGCAGAGCGGAAGGGGATAAATAAATCTCCGCTCGGGCCGAGTGAGAGGTGAAGCTCACTTCTTCTTTGTTTGCCTTTCCTTTATTACTCCTCCTCCACTCTCTTCCTACCTCCAGGGAGTTCACTGCTCCAAAAAAAAAAAAAAAAAAATCTAGCGGGGTCTTAAAATAAACCCCGCCTTAAACCTGAACATAAAAATGTCTTAATAAGCACATTCAGAGGTCTCTGCAGTGGTGGGCTTCTGTTGGCCAGTCACCGGCTTTCAGATGAATCCAGAAAGAACAAGGTTAGTCGTACAACATGTGTCCTATCTGCTTCGCTAAACCCAGTTAGACTTCATTTCTTTGAACAGTTCATTTCTGGACGTCCTCATTCGGCCCATTTATAGCTTCACAGCCGTCACCAGCCGGAGAAATAGGCCACTTTGTCCAACTTTGTCTCTTAATTTGATTTTAAATTGGACCCAAATTCAATCACAGGTGGCTTTACAGGGCATGAAAAAGTCTTAAATCTGGCTTTCTGGACTATGTATACGCTTGTTTTTCTCATTTTCCACATTCCTGACTGCCTTTTCTTCCCTTCCTGCTTCACACCAGCGCTGATCTCTCTCACTTCCTATTATTTCCCCCTTTCTCCAGTCGTTTCGCGTTCCAGGACTGGACTGCGTTTCGTCTGAAAGTTCAAGTTTTTCAAATTACAATTTATCGATTCATTTAATGGCATTTCGATCACCCTGTGTTCAACATGTAACAGGTAATTTCGTGGCAGAAGCGATTCTAAAAAGATCGATTCCTCTGCACGCATCAGTGTTGGTACGCGGTGCCACTGCAGTAACGGCAGCTCATTCATTCACCTACAAAACAAAATAGTCTATGATGTTATTAAATTATCCAGGATAATGTTGGGGAAATTAGAAACCGAAAACTTTCAAATGGGAATTTACGGGGGGGGTTTTTCCAAAAACCAGCGACTCCTCTGCCTTCGTTGTTTCTCTCCTTCTCCCACATTACTCCTCCGGTCCCTTTCTGCTGTTCTCCTTTTTAAAAATTTCCCAAACTTTCTTTCTTTCCTCTTCCCTCGAGTCGTCCAGTTCTCACTGCTCATCTCTTCTTGTCAATGCTTCACCCTGCCGCCGTCCGCTCTCCTTTCCCATGATTCTCCTTTTCTTTTTCTTCTCCTTCCTCCACATTCCTTCCCATCCCTTCATCTCTCCTCTCTCCAGACCACCACCACCTCCTCCTCAGTCTTTGTGTTCCCCTCCATCATGTGCTGTTGGCAGCTCTGAATGGAGGAGCTCAGGGAGCTCAGGCTCTGTCAACCAGGAAGAAAACATTGCCACGAGGGGCTGGGTCAACAAGGCTTGTTACTTAGCAACCCCCTCACCTCCCCCTGGGAACTGGAGGCAAACGGCCGTCGCCATTGGCTGAGGCTGCTCCTCACTCGCAGCTCCTGTTATGTAATGGTGCCATTTCGCGGCGGTGACAGGGCCAGATTGAAGAGAGATGTGTGTGTGCTTTGGGTGTCGATGGCCAGGCTCTCTCTGTTGGTCGCTTCACAAAAACCGATTTCCCTTACCCTCTTCGGTGACCCAGCAATTAGTCTGTACATTTTTCAAACAAGCCAGGGGAGTAAATGATGTGTTTACAAGACAGAGCAGGAGTAACACGTTGATTTCTGCCAACTGAAAGTGGTCCAGCTGTTCTCTGCCGCCCTCCACTCTACTTCCTTAAAGCACGTTTGGTCTGAGGCTGAGGCTGGTGCAGGCGGCGGCCAGCGCAGTTGGAGATGTGGGGATTTTCAGAGAGGCTTAGAAATCCGAAAGGGTTGATGAGATCACGGGAGAGGGGCTTTGAACTGCAGACAGTTGCTCTGGCGTTGCAGCTATAGTCTGCTTATGCAAGCATCAGTCCTGGCAATTGATGGCCGAGTCTATTTGAAGTTGGATTCTCAGAGAGCTGTCAGGCCAGACCAGCGGTAAACCGCGTGACGAGCAGTGCTCTCAGCTGGTCCTGTGGAAACGCAGCGACTTCCTGGTTCGCCCCCATAAACCAGAACTCTACTCAAACGCCTCCTGTTCTAAGACAGATATTTAAAGAGGCGAGCACAAAGAGCTTCACAGAAGCCTGTCCAAATTATTACTCATCCCTATTAATGTTAGAAAAACCTCAGCAAATTTGAAGATACTGAAGTAACGAGGGGACTTAAGGGTCTTGCCATGTGCACATACAATGCTGGTTTTAGAGATCAAACTAAAATTCCCTCGTGAAGAAGTTCACAAGCCCGCATCTTGTCTTTATTAGTTACAAACACACATTTACTGGGACTCTGCAGCGACGACTGAGAACTGGACCTGCCGTCCCTCATTAAAGGAAAATAAATGTGACCGCTGATGATGTACTTGTAGTTCGTATTAATTTGTCACAAACAAGAAAGGAAGGACAGTAAAACAAATGTATTGATGGAGTAGACCTGAGCTGTGGCTGTTGGCTACATTTAGCCAGTAACGTCTCCCCTGTGTCCGTATGCTCCCGGAGTGTCTTTGTGTGATGGCTCAGACCTCCATTTTATCTCAGAATCTCAGATTTTTCTCTCCAGTCTCTCTCCTTTTTTTTTTTTCTTCCCGTCCTTCTCTGCATGTTCATAACAGTGGAATCATCACAGTTTGGGAATCGTTCGCTCGAGCTGAATTTGTGAATGAATAACTACTTGCATCCACTCGCGTCTTTTGCACCGACTTCAGACGGACTCACGCGGCCTCTAAAATGTCGCTGTGCAACCCGCCGTTGGTGTCATCACATTCGCACAGACGTTGTGGCTCAATTTGGCCATTTGGTGTGTTCTGTAGCAACCAGCTGGTCTGAAGTATATTCACATATAACTTGATGGTGGAGCCAGAAGATGGAAATTCGGGATTTGTTGAAAGTTCGTCAGTTTATCTGGCCCGCTTTGCTGCTCCGTTTCCAAAACTATGCTGATGTAAACAAAACCCGAACAGTGTCAGAAAACATTTACACTTTACATTCAGCTGTTTAGCACTGTAACAGACCTGTCCGTGACTTTGGGAGTGATAACAGGTTCCCGCCCTGCTTCTGTTTGAAGTTGGATCATGGATTGGATCGGTAAACACGAGACTGTTGCCGCTCGTCTGTCGTCGCTGGTGTTTGTTTTCTGGTGATCGATCGAATAACGCTAATCGTGTCAGAGTGGGACCCAACGACTGCTAAACAAAAAGCGCCGCTTGTGGTTTATATCCGGAGAAAGTCCTCGTTTCATACATCGGGGACACTATTAACCCGACCTGACTCGCAGTCTTGTGTGATGTCTACTTACTAGTTGCCATGGCGTTTTAAGACACACAACAAGGGTAATGGCTGAATGTGAGGCAGCGGTTTGCCCTCAGTTAGATTTCTTCTGCCAGTTGTTCCTCGCATGAATAACTGCAGGCTATCAGATGTCAGCATCCTAACACCCATGAAACCTCCTCTGGGCGGTTGCCTCCTGTCGCTGGTTCGCGTTCTCCGTCCTTAACGAGCGGCTCACTGGTTAGCGGACTGAGACTCAGGCGAAGTCGGCCAAAAGCGTAAGTAACCCTGCGGTTTGAGTATCTGCCTCTCACAGGATATTTGTAGTGCAACATTATCTGTGTATAAATATGAGCAGTAATAGCTTGCACCACCTTCTCCACAGCTTTCTCTCCTCTCACAGACCCGTCAGCCTGACCCATTAAACAGCTCTCACCTCCCAATTAGTTTGGAGCACCGTGTTTATGCTGTTATGCTTTCTTTTTAATGCTCTTTTTTTCTCTTCACATTACCGACTGCATTCTCCGGCAGTTAATGAAGCGTCCAGCTCCTGTGATCGGGAGCCTTTTTGCAGCCCGGTGAGGTTGAAGTCAGCGGGATCCACTGAGAGGAAACTAAAGGACAAAGTAAAGCAAGGACGGGAAAGGAAAAGGTGTTTTTCGGTTGATATTTTGGGGGTTTTATACTGCAGTTTTCTCGCTGTATAATCTTTACGGATGGAGAAACGGAGGAAGATGTGCAAAATAACTGAAGGAACGAGGGAGAGTCGGGGCCAAGACGAGCGTCGGTGTGTAAAGGAAGCAGAGAAGGATGCAGCGAGGAAGGATGTGGGTAGAATAAAGGAGAGGCCAGACTTAAAAGTGAGGTGGGAGGAAAGAAGGAAAGAGGAAGGAATGAAAGGCAAATTGGAGGGAGAGATGGCAGGAGGAGGGAAGCAGAAATGAAGGGCCCCAGCAGGAACCCCAACAGGCTGTTGCTGAGGAGAACAGAAATATCTCTCCGTCACACTGTGGACCCTCCACTCGCTTCTCCTCCAGCTTTATAATTAGCCCCGGCTGAAAGGAAAGTGATAACGTGCAGGTTTCCTTGTAGTCGCTGCAGTAAAAACTGAAGATAATGGATTTCCTCGGCAAAAATGTAGATTCTCTTTATTCCAAAGCTGAATAAAGGCGAGATGTCTCATTTTAGATATCCTGGTGGTTTCTCCAGTGTAAGGCAGGTAGAAGCCAAGTGGAAAAACAAAATCTTTCACAACCTGCACACCAGTTCTCCCCGCTGCAGTTTGTTTGCCTTCTGATATCTGTGCAGTTCATCACTAAGCAAAATAAATAAAGCCAAGATTGAAGTTGAGGGGAGGTTCTTCAGAATGAGATCAGACCTACCCGGGCGATTTCCGCGGGGAAATTTTCTTTGTCTTACAGCGGAGCAGCTTGAGTCGGTCATCACCAAGTTCAGTAAAACAAAGGTCCAGTTAGGAGTTGAACCTCCGTCCTACATCAGCGCTAAGTGAGTGACGGTTGGAGGACGTCAAGGCTTTAAAAATTAGGGTGTCGTTACTCTTTAAAGTCCTACTGAAATCACACTTGGTCAAAAAAGATGTCTGCGTTGGATTGACAGCGGCTGGCGGGCTGCAGGGAACGAGACGCAGAGTAAATAGACTCGTTCTGTGGCCCCGTGTGATGGACAATGTGTTGTTAGCGGTGCCGGAGTGTGAGGAGCACAGCAGCGCGTGACAGAGACCCGAGCGACATTTGCAGGTGCGTTTAGACGCCGGTCAGTGTGCTGCAGCCAACAGATGTTTCATGGATGTTAGCAGTGCGCTCTCCCCGGCGAGCCTTGGGTTTGTTCAGCGGCTCCTGCAACGAGCTGAGGCGGAGGGCGAGACGTGTGTTAATGTCCGCAGGAAAGCCGATGTGGGTCGTTGGGAGTCTGTGGCTCCCGTGGCGATACAACGCTGCATCGAGACAAGGTCTCCACCGACGCAGGCCGACACCAGAATGACATCCCGTTGAATTAATGCAAAACTAGGGGGCGTCATCATAAAACCATAAAATATAAATTTCTCACTTTTGGTTTCTTTTTTTTTTTTTTTTCCTCTCAAAGCAGAACAAATAGAGCAAATTAAGTTCAACTTAACTAACAACAGAATAGTAGTTTGGGGAGAAATACTCAATTTCTTGTGTCGTTAGTTTAGTTTTTAGGGACCATTTGATGGAGCTTTGATCCTTTTTATGGTAAAATACAAAATGGAGCACTCATACTGGCAGGCCAACTCAGGCCGTACCTCTGACATTTGTTTTTATCATCGTTTCCACTGCTGGAAAAAGGTCCCCCCCTCTGTCCTCTCCGACCTCTGCAGCAGGGTCGACTTTTTAATTATTTTCTCTCACTGCTGCCAACATTTCCTCCGGTTTCAGCCCGCTTGTTTTCGGATCAAAAGCAGCTCCATTTTTGTCTCCCGGCATGTACCTGGAAATACTCTCCCAGTGACAGAATCACCTGCAGTTGTCTGGGGGGGGGGGGGTCGTCATATTCATGCATGAACATTCGACAGCTCAGCTAAGACAGTGTAAGCTGGGTGAAATGCAAAAAAAAAAAGGGGAACTCCATGACATTTTTGCCCCCGCGCTCAACCCCCTCAGTTTTAATTTCACAGGCTTTTTATGAACCTTGAGGGGAGTTTTTGCCCCGAGGCTCTGGCTAACTTCTGACCCTTCTCGTATGATACGAGGCAGAATCTTATATTAGCTAATAATGTAAGATGATAACGGATGTGGTTACGGTCTGATGCTCTATTCAGGCGCAGGTGCTGCGGCAGATGAAATCTCTCCTCACCACACCGTGCACGCTCCACCTGCCCTACAGCTCACACCACACACCATCATGCGACACCGTGTTTATTATTTTGTGTCATTTTAGAGGAAGTGGGGCATATGAGATCACATCTAGCTTAGATTTCCCTGTGGGGAACCTCGTGTGCCACGCAGAGGAAAATATTAACAAAAAATACTGTTCCACGCACGACCAACAATATTTCCTGTTTTGCGAAGGTTGCCAACTCCAACCCCCTGCCGGAGCCGGCGGGAGCCCCCGCCAGCGGAGTGTTGGTGGAGAGCGGGCCGGTCGTCTACGACGATGCGGCTGCTGATGAGGAGGAGGAAGAGGAAGAGGAGACTTGTGTCAGCGCCATGGAGCTGATGGGCAGCAACGGTCAGTTCAGCGCTGCGTTTAATTTAACTTGCAGCACGTTTTACCAGGTTCTGCGCCCCGGTGGTCTGGATTCCTCAGAGTTCAATTCATCAGTCATATACTGAAACTAGAGTAGATTTTGGTCTGCGAGTAGTTACACAGACAAAAGGCAACAGGACAACAGTCTGTGGAACCAAAAAGTAACATTACACCAAATTTTCCCTCTTACCACTGCAGTACTAATGCCAACAAGCCATTTTTCATACAATCTCTGAATTCATCCAAAAGGTCATATTTTCTTGGAACAAGTGGAAACAATCTGTGAGTGAAGTGATTTTTATTTCAACTTCGTTTGGAAAAAAAAAAGCAATCAGTGTCAGTTTAGGGCTTCAAATAGTGATTATATTTAGATTAAGTGTTTAATCTTTAAAATGTCAACTCCAAGTCCACAGCAGTGGACACACAGTGACGTCTTCAACCTGTTCATTTTCTCTTTCCAATTAAAAACCCCAAAGCGATTCATTACAAAATGATACGAGTTAGAATCAACTGATCCCTTAGTTTGTCCTTGAATTTGTTGGGCAGCGGTGAAACAAAGGCACAGTGAATAACCATGGGGCACTTAAGTCAAAAGTATTTGATAATATAAATAAAGTAAAAATATAAAATCGTATTTATAAAAAAAAAAGGAATTTAGAACCTGATTGGGTTCGGAAGCTGCAAATGCTCACTGCTGAATCCCACAAATATTTAGCGAACGATGGAATCAGGCAGATAAATGTCCCCCAGTGACTCTCAGAGATTCTCAAAACAAGTTTGGTTGAATTGGTACTGGTAGATGATCCTTTTCAGACTTCTCGGACTGTGACTTTTTTGCAAAGCAGTTCCCCCTTTCCCCCGCTTCCCTTTCTTTCAGCGTTTGAATTGAGTTGACACTGACAGCGCCGGACCTCTTTGACACCTCCCGGGCAGACGCACGGCGTCTGGACTGTGAAACAGAATCGCTCTTTTTAATGAATGTGCCGCTCTGGGTCACAGCTTTGTTTCCGCTCGCACTCGGTGTGTTTTAATGAGCCCTCGGTAAGATTCAATTTCTTCACTTTATGTCTCCCGGCTGTTAAACTTTAGGGTCCCCGACTGCCACGATAAAAAGTCCTGCGCTACTTAATTGATTCCTGTAGGGGAAGTCTTTGTTTATACTCTTGCCCCCCCCCCCTCCGCTGAGAGGTCAAAGGTCAGGGGTCAGCCTCAGGGAAGGTTGTACAGGACGGACGCCGGACGACACTGGAGATTAAACCAGAGTCTGTCGGTTGATGGAAGTCTCAGTGAACCTCCTGCAGAGAGTGAAATGACGCTTTTTAGATTTTACTGTTCTGACCCGTGGTTGCTCTTAATGAAGTCACGCGGCTCGGAGCGTCTCTGGACTTCAGTATTTTTAACCTTTTCTCATTTTTTTTTAATCATAAATCAAATCTTTGGAAACCGAGCGCGTTTACTTTTCTCCAGCGTGATCTCGCTTCACATACATGCGGTTCCACTCATTTACACACGAGAGCCGTCCGTTAAAACCAGAGTTTTTGGCTCTTGGTCACTTTCTCACCCAAATCTTCTCAGGGTTAGAACTAAACTGGTGACCTTTCGGCCACAAGCTCAGGATTATTTTCAACAATGGTAACAAAAGAATACCTGTGTTTTGGTACTGATACCTAAGTGTTTTGTTATTCGATAGCTTACCTTACTCTTTTCATAAATTTTTTTTCCCCCAAAATACGGATTTTTTACACATTAAGCCAAACAGTTTGACAAACAATGCACCAGTCTTAGGGCAAGACAGGTTTAGAAAGAGGCAATTCAGAGAGCTTCACGTAAGGCTAAGAAATAACTCAGAACCATAAAACCACCTCAAGTAAAACTTAAAAAAAATAAGCAAAACAAAACCATAATGGAGCGAATAGTAGAGAAATAAACAAATACAACAGTAATTGCCCCGGATAAAGTGCAGCAGAGGAAATGAATCAAAGGCACATGACAACGGGAGAGTTTTTAATATGAATTTGATATTGGCTAAAGGTGAAGTGCGTTTAATAATCAAGTAGACGGTGTTAAGGAGCTACAGGATGTGCAGCATAGCAGCTAAATGTAACTTGACCATTACCAGCTGTCTGCTTCCTATAGATGTCGGGGATCTACTGGGTTGGCATTTTTCATGCATATATGCAAAACTGTATTTTGGCCTGAGGCTGTTGAGACATCTGTAAACGGCAGCGCGTTCAGTGTCGTTATGCTACAACCTTCTCTGAAAGCGGCAAAAATTACAATTAACTCAGAAAATATTAAAGAATCACTAGACGAGACCAAAAGTACTGGAGTCCGTGAACGCCAGGCTGCCGCTGCACCATCAGTGAGGACAGACCATAAATGCCAATCAATAATCACTAATTACCCCCTTTGAAAATGTCAAGTCTGTCCACACTTTATCGATATTTAACTCTTGGCTCTGCGTCCCTCACCCTCCAGATTACGGCTGCGACGGAGATTACGACGATGGATTCTAGCAGCGGCCTCCCCGGGTTACTATCCCCTCCTGGAATGGACAACTTTGAATCCCTAACTGTGTCAAATGTTTACTGCCGGGGACACGAAATGGCCGCGGCTGCAGCTCGGCGCCGCGATGCCAAGAGGAACGAGGAATTCCCGTCAGGAGCAAAAGGGACAGGTGTGCGAGAAAACAGGAGATGATGGGGGGAAAAAAAAAACAAAGCAAATCACACTACCTGTCCCATTTGCCATCCCTTCTGGACTAAGCTGAGGACGCACCGCTCGGACGCTGACAGAGGTGGTAAAGTGGAAATGAGGGCTGCGTATGGTCACAGGCAGACTGTAGTGACCTGCTGCAGAATCAAAGGCACGAAGTAGTCCAGTAAGCACCGGTGTGTCCAAACGGGCTGGAAGACATTTGGGTTAAAATTTGGGCTGAACGATTAGGTCACAAACTGCTGCTTCAACGGCACATAAATGACATGAGCGTTCTGACCCGCTTCACTGATACAATACTAGTCATTCTAATGCTGCTGGAACAAGGGTTGTGGTTTAAAAAAAAAAAAAACTGACTCCATAACCAGAGTTAGCCTGCTTCCAAGCTACGTGTCTTTTCACCTGCGGGATACTTAACCGGTGTTTACTGTGCAGCCGACATCAGGGGGACAAATGCTGTAGAAATGCGTTTGCTGGATACGTCTTTTGATTTTAACAGCTGCTTCCCCTCCGGGTAGTTTTGTTTGAGCTTTTGAGGAAGGTTTAATGTAGCAAAGAGACAAGTCGAACAGAATGCAAAACGTCATCACCCTTGAACTTGCACTTGGCATTCGTGGTCCGACACGCGAGCGTACCCCCCACCACCCGGTATGCCGCTTCCTGCCACCTAATACTGTCTCTCACCCACGTCTCTACACCTCTACACCATACTGTCTCTCAGCCCTAACATGTACTTAAAACAAGTGTCTATCAATCAGGTAGCGTGAGATCAATCGTCATTATCAGTATTTGCAAAAGTATTTTTCTGTCATTTTCTGGTTCAGATCCACATATTTATTAATGCCTTAGGTGATTAGTGGACAGACGCATGCTGTCTGCTTCTCTGAAGCCAAAGTATCACAATGTTGTTGCCTTTGATGGATTCAAGCAATCCCAGGTCATGTGCCAATGGTTGCAGAGATGTGACTGAACCCAAAATAATGAGATTTTTATTTTAGTAGTGTAAGGAACACGGTGGTTATATTGTTTTTTATTTTTGTTAATTTGATTTAGACTCTTCTTATTTGTTTTGTGACGGACCCGATTCATTTCATGAGATTGTGTCATTTGATTTATGTTAATTATTCTTTATGATGTCCTGTCACATGCCACAGAGGTGTGTAAAGCCGGGATGTAAATACATTCTCTGCAATATTATATTTTCCAGATGAATGAGGGAGCCCAGTCAGAGAATAGATCTATTTTGTATTTAAGGTTTTATGATTTTTTTTTTGTGACGGAGTAATTACACTTTGGAGGTCAGAGAGATCGTGGCCTTTTCACTGTGTCAACACAACAGTATCTAGCGAGGCGTCCTTCCTCGCCTCTGTGCTGCTGCTATAAGTCGTGATGTTACATCTGTATATTGTGTGAATTTTGCTGCTACAGTAAAGGTTTCACTAAATTAGGAAAAGAAATGTTTCCTCGTCCCTTTGGTGTTTACAGGAGAGATGCTTACCCTTCTGAAGGCCTTTGCCCATAAGGTCTGTTATTTGTGCCTGGAAATGCTGGATATTAAATGAATACATCATGATGCCCACGCCAGGATGCAGTCGTTGCAGACTGTCTTGGAAGGTGGTTTCCACTGTCAGGGGTTTCGGGGCTGTTAAAATTCCTAGCAAAAAAATACAATATCAGATAAAATGCATTATTTTAAGTACAACGGACTTGGCATGCAAGGTTTATGTGCCTTATGTGCAAGTGTTTGGGTGAAGGATTACATAAAACTTACATAAAAAAGAGACTTGGTGTGCAAACTTGTTAAAAATACAAGACATCCTAAGGACAAAAATAGCTCCTAATTGGTAGAGTTTGGAGAAACTCTTAAAAATAAATAAATAAATAAATAAGGGGCATTTTTGGTCTTAGCGTAACTGAGCATTTTAGCGCTAAAAGTAGCTCCGATGTCTGAGAGAAGGTAGAGGCACGTGAGAGGCCGCCTAAGTCACGAGGTCCTATTAACAGTCAGTCAGCTAACGTAGGTCTACTTGTGAAAAACAGAATGACGAGTATCCTTTAAAACCATTTAATGAGGATCACCACCAGATCCAACCGGTCCAGTAACAACGGAGACGACCGTTGGCACAACTCCGTACTGGTTGGACACCAGAAACCTAGTTTGATCTCCCCCTCAGCCGTCTTGACAGATCTATTCATCAAACCAAACGCTCTCAACCCTGCCCCTTCTCTTAGCTCGGGGGCTCTCTTTGTTCCATACTAAAAGTTGCTCTCGGCAGCTTTGTGAATTACTCTTGAGAGGAAACTCCTAGCCAGGGACTTTAACTGCCGTTAAGGAGGCGCTTGTATAATGGGTGAATTTTACGTTTCCTGTCCCACACACTCATCTGCTAGCCTTTCTCCGGGACAAATACGCTGCTGCGCAAGGAAGGATTACAGTCTATGTTTGCAATTTGTTACCTAATAAATGGAAGGAGGTCTGGGTTGTTAGCATGAGCGCTGACAGGCACGACGGCCGGCCGACCAGACCAAACCAATCAAGACGCCAGACACTAAACTTTGACAGAGAGGCATCAGCACTGAGCACTTACCACAAGAGCTGTAGACTCGGGACTTCCCTGGGACTGGAGTCGCACTTGAGACTAGGCTCCTTGAAGACATTTGTCTCAAGGCTAGAAAGCAAAAACATTTAACCGTCAGATTTTTATCCGCTAAAATATAAAGAATAAATAAGCGAACGGTCAATAACGGTCATTATTTGGACCCGAAAGACTTGCATGTCTGGGTTTTGTTTATGAAAACCCGACTTGGACCAGCTCTCGTGGTTTGAGGCTCGACTAAGACTTGCCTTCGGTGACTTGAGACTTCACTTCTTCACATCTTGTTCTGTTCACCCATGACTTTGGACTGGTTTTTGGACCTGACCTGGAACACGAATTGGACTTGTTCTCGATCGACTGTGACATGTGGCCTGACTGGACTTGTCTGAAGGAGGAACGACTGACAGCGGCTTCTCATGGCAGGTTAGCTCCGGCTATTAGCTCTACGTCTCTGTCCACGCTACACTGAGTGCTGGTCAGCCTGTCCCCCCACATGTCCCCCTGTCCCTCGACGTCACACACTTCGTAGCCAGGAGGCCTCCTACCGCCATTGCTCGCTCCCTCGTTCGCAGTTTTTAAATACGCTGGGAGAGAGGATGGAGTCGCTCTTTAAAGGATCTGAGACCTGACTTGGACTTGTCTCATTCAACTTTGACTTGACTTGGATAAATTGAATTGTACTTGGTCTTAGAGACTCGAGGCTCGACTTGGACTTGCCTCGAGTGACTTATTTCTAGACTTGATCTGGAACTGTTTCAGTTGTCTCGGATCAGACCTGACTTGGACCTGTTTTGTCGATTGGGACATGACGCTTCATGGGAGTGGACTTATCTGGAACGACTCGGGACTTACGCTCTTCTCGGGTGACTTGAGACTTGACCTGAATTAGTCACGGTTGACTTGTCTCAAGTGACTTGAGGCCCGGCTTGCGTTAAAGTGCGCAGTCTCACAGTTAACTTTGATCCACCTTTAAGCGTCATATTTAAATCTTTTGTATTTTCCAGTGTCGATGTCAATTTGTTGCTTTTCACTCAGTTCACCTGATTCTATCACCATTTTGTTTTTTTGTTTTTGTTTTTTTACATTTTTATTCCCTTGGCCTTACGTGTTTTGTTTTTTTTAAATCCCTTGAAGATTTATTGTCTCACCAACTCGGTTTGTACTTTTCCAGCCTTCCTCCCATCGCCTCTGCGTAGGATTGAACTCGGCGTGAACTTTCCGTGCCAACCAACAGCGTCGGGTCCATCCGTGACATGACACCATCTACCACCAGGACAACGCTTTTGATCAGACAGCGCACTGGTATTTGCTGGGCCATTTAACGCCCCTACAGTGTTACAGTTTTCTGAGGGTATTGTTTCCAGAGGGTATTAGGTGTCTCTGGGTGTGTGTGGGGAGATTCTACAGAGAGGTGAGTCACTCCTCATAGTGGGAGGAAATCTGAACCTGAGGCCGCGCTTGCATCAGATGATGTTTGCTAAGTCATCACACGCGGCGAGTTTGCTTGTCAGGGCAAACGGTCCCTTAAGAGCTGTGAGTGTTACCAGGAGTTTTGTTTCAGCATCAGCCAAGAGACAAAGTCTGACCTTTCTTTGAGATACTTTGGGACTTTCAGAGGGTTATTGGTGATTATAGCATCTTTTAAATAATCTTTTCTGTTTTGTTTATTAGAAAAATGAGACTTTCATGTGAATATCAGTAGTGCAGCCAAAAAAAAAAGGTTTCCACAGACTGTAATTATAAAATGAGCATCTTTAAAACCGTTAACAGGCCAGTCATTACTTTTTGTATTCGTAAGCATCTTTACATCATACTAAAGTCATAGTCCTACAAGTTTCTCTCTGGGAGCTGTTTTATATCTCTATATTTGTTTAAAAGTTATTTTTATTACAGCCACGGATTTTGCATGCGTCGTAATGGAATAAATGAAATTCACAAGCCTGGTTCCGGACCTGGTTTAAACAAACAAACAAGAACAGTGCTAATGTTTTGCTGATTGACAGCTGCCTCTGCCTGCTGGAGAAAACAAATGACCCGTCAGAGCTTAGCAGATTTTAGGCTAACAAACGGGACGAAGAACTGAAACCGAAAGTGACGCGCTTCTTTAAACGACGGGAAAACAGCTGGGTTAAACGCAGCTAGCAGCATCTGTGTCGGCGGGACAGATACCGATTTATTATGGCAAAACAAAACTAGTTCTGCTGCTTCATTAGGACTGATGATTAACTTACACACGGCTTTTATAAAGCACCAAATCTCATAATTTGACAAATGGGGGGAATTAGCTTATTATGAAAACTGAACCATTCAGGAAAATAAATGATATCTAATATTATTTCTTCTACTTTGCAAATGTTGAGGAGGACTGACAGGGAACTTCTCATTATTACAGGAGGCGCATTGCTTTTTAAGCCAGCAGTCAGTTTCAGAGAGAATGTGTCAGTTTCTTTTCCCAGGTGGTTGACATCTCGTTTTTGGCTGAACTCCTCATATTTACGTCTGCTCTGTCAGTGCGGGGCTGCTGCATTAAAAAGGATTACCGCAGTCGCCGAGGAACTGGAAAATTTATGGAAAATGATTTATGTTCCCAAAGTCCTGAAAAAGTTCTGCAAGCTGAATGTGTGTATATATATATATATATAATATAGTTTTTTCTCTTAGGTGTCACGTTTGTGATGTTCAGGTCTGCTGCTCAGTCCGTTTAAAAAAAAGTTGTTTAAATGTAAATGTCTTGACCTGAGAGCCAGTGGAAGATCTGAGATGTTCAACAGGTTTTAACTGTGTGAAAACTGTGACAACAATTCTTAAAAAAGAAAAGAAAAGGCAAACGGTACAAAGTTAAAACAAATGTTTGTGATGTTTGAAATCAGTTTGACAGTATTTAATGATGAATTTCAGGTTAACGATTGAGTTATCCAAAAAAAAAAAAAAAAGTGATTTAGGTCTTTGTGGAGATGGACAGCTCATCGCTAAATACCGCGTCAGGCTGTTGCTGATTTCTTTGGGATGTAAAACTTAATTAGCGAGAGCAGTAATCCGTTTTCACGAAGACGACGCCAAAAAGTCTCGAAAGCGGCACATTCCTCAGTTCGACTGACTGAAACTCATTGAAGGTGTAATATTGGGAACCTCCATATTTTAGAGGCGACAAGTTCATTTCCAAAATGCTTCGGTGTATATATCCGTTTGAAAAAGATTAGACGAGACCTGACGAGAGTTTAATGACCATGTGGGGAAACCGGTTTAAAAAAAAAAAAAAATCCAAGGACCGCCTGTGAAACCTCAAAACGTATCGCCATTTGTTTTAATTCTGTCCGACTGACTTCAACTGCCGCCATCTTTTAAACGATGAAGACCGTCCACTAAATGAGGAGCACTGACTCCTCTTTTAATATTTCCTAACCTTTAATTGCCTCTTGTTAGACTCGAGAGGCCTTGTTTTTAAAACGCAGAAAAACAAGAAATCCCCGGATTCAACGACCACGACCGGTTCATTTGAAGTGCGGCTAAATTAGCCCTTATTAGCAGATTATTAGGCGGCGTGAAAATGTCACGAGTAAGCCTTGAGTTGTCTCCGGGAGTTATCGTCTCTTCACACCCGCCAACATCTGAACCCCAATTGAAACAGGACGACGCCTGTGGCGTTGGAGAAACGCTACCAAATGACACTCTGTGTGACCCTGCAGTGGTGTCCCCCTTTTCAGGCCGACTCCCCCCCCCCCAAATGGCCCAGAAAATAATTTCATGGTTTATGATGCTATGTAATTGTGCTTTCAGGTCAGCGTTTTACGCCCCCCCCTTCGCCTGCTTGCTCTTCTCTCCCCACAGGGCCCCGCTGTACCTACGCAGCTCTTCAGTATTTGCCAGCCCTGCCTCCCCTACGCTTGGAAGTTTTTACTAAAACTTAATCTTCCTCCAACACCAAACCGTCACTGTAGCCCTTAGAGTGCAGCTGAGGGAGGAGGAATGGAGTCGTCTGTTTAGTTTAGCCGGGGTTTGTGACCTCGTTGCCCTTCCACAGCGAGACAGAGCTACAGGCGAAGGAACGGATTCCTTCTGCCTGTGAAAAATGCCCTTTATGCGAGTTGATTAAGCAGGAGTTTGGGGGGGGGGGGCGTTTCAACCGCCTGTTCTCTTTGAGTTGAGCCAGATTTTTTTTCTTCTCCTTTTTTTGGCTTCAAGCGTGACTCTAAGGAAAAAAATCAGGATTTAAAAAGAGAAGCGAAGCCTTCTCCTCTTCCTCTTTCCCTTAACTTCCTCTCTTCTCCTCCGTTTTCCTGATTGCGTTACTACAAAGCAAGAAGTACAAGAAGTTTTTTTTGTTTTTTTTTTCCCCTGTGGTGTTTTTTTCCTCGTCTCTTTCTTTCCCTTTATCCTTCTCTTGTCTCTCAACCTTCATCTCAGTGCGTCCCTCTATGCACCCAACTCTCATCCTCCTTTTCCCAACATCCCTCCATCTTTTTGTTGACCCCTACTCTCTATGCTCTTTCCTTGTTTTGACTCTTTTCTCTCCCGCCGCCCCCCCATGATCTAAACTCGATCTCTCTTTTTGAGGCCCAGTCACACGCGAAAGCGGCAAAGCGAAATGAAATCCGTGCGTCTTTGGCGAAAACAGGCGCCGGTTAAAGCTCGGCGGTGTAGCGACCACTCACAGGGCTAAGTTCGTGAACTGCTGCAGCCGGCAAACTAACAGCCGAGCAAGCGAGCATTCACATAGTGGTGCTAATCAGACCAGTTCCCCCCTCGCAGCTCTGGGATCTGCTGGTCGAGGTACAAGGTGCCGTCAGACAGCGAGCGGTTGTAATAGACACGGTGGCTGGTCAGAATGTGTTCAGTCATCACGCTTGACCATGCGTCTCTAACAATATGATGTCATAACGGAGGTCGTCTGAGTGGACGGTCGAAACGCCCGTTAATGCAACATTTCTTCATCCGGAACACAGTCCCAGTTTTTCCATGACACGGGCTCATTACTGATGACAAGCTATTCCAAAGTCATCGATATATATTATGTGACACATGTGGATGAAGAGGTTGCGTCATGGTTCGTGCTGATGAAGCAGATTCCCGACCAGCAAAGTGAAAATCAGCTGGCTCAGTGATTGTTTGTGATGAATGGAAATAATATTGATAAACTAATTATCTGCGTCACTGTACTGATAAGCTCTGAAAATGTTTCACCGTCGAAACCTCGAGCTAACGCAACACACAGTGAGCTAGCCGAGCTGGTCGTGAGCAAGTTTAATGCCATTTGGGTGGAAGGTCATCCTGTGGATCTAATATCTGGGATCGTGTCAGGCCATAAGAGCTCCTCGAGAGTGTGGACGCAGGCTGCACGAGAACCGACCAGAGGCGCCACTTTGGACTTGTATTTACCAAATCGGGGCGGCATCAACCGGAGGTCAAGGGACAAAACCAGATATGCAACGAGCCGAAAGCGGAGCGAGCTGCTTACGGTGGACTGAGGGAGGAGAGAAGAGCCAGAGACAGTCAGCGAGCGCGTTAGTTCAGTTGCTGGTGAGACAAAGAGTTCGTAGAGTTTATTCAAAAAACGTATTTGTACCATGGCTCATGGAGCAGTTTATACTGGCCCGGTAAAAGCGTTGAGTGCGACACAGCCGACGCACTAAGCTCCGGCTCCGCGCCTACACGTCAGTACTGTCCAAGCGTTGGTCGATGGCGCAAACTCGCCAAAGTTGAACCTCAAAAGTGAATTCACTGAGGGCGGCAATTTCACTGAAATGGATTAATTTGCCAGGAAGCCATTTTCAATGTTGGTTTGACCATACCTTTAACTTCACTTTTTCCTGTCCAGGCATCCCCCCATCGTTTGCTTTCCTATGTCGCCTCTCATGTTCTCTCTCTCTCTTTCGATGTCTCTCCCCCTTCCTGCTTTCCATCATCACTCCTGTCTTACTGCCCCTTCATTCAAACAATTTTGTCCCTCTATTTTCTCCTCAGCATCCCTCCATCTTTTAGTCCATCTTCCTCCCTCCTTCGCCAGACCCGCTACTTTTTTCTTATTTTCTCCCGTATCCCGTTTTTTCTCCTCTTCTTCCCTCCCGTTTCCCCCTTCGTTCATCCCATTCCGTCTCTTTCCCAATGTCCCTCCATACTTATCTCTTTTCCCGATGTCCCGTCACTCACTCTCCCCTCCCCTTTTCCTTCTTTCCTCCCTCAAACTCTTTCTCTCCCCACTTTTTTATTTCCTCTCCAGCCCCTCCTCTCCCTGGCAGCTGCAGTTTAGCCACAATGCTAACGTCTCCCCGGGGGCTGTGTGTGTTTCTGTTTTGTGTGTTTGTTGGTGTGTGGTGTGTGACTCAAAGGCACCTTTTCTGGGTGAACCAAGATCCCTCACACACAGATTTGTACTTCTATCTTCTACTTGTTAGGACCCTCACTGAACTAATGCGATCCCTGGTCCTTAACCCCCAGTCAGCCTAACCCCAACCGGAACCTCAATGTGAACCCACTGTAAGTCTAACCTTGCCTCTAAAACCAAGATCTTAACCCTCAAACCGCCTTTTGAAGAAGCAAGGTCCGACAAACTGTCCCCACCTTTCAAAACTGTCCTCACTTACCACACACTGCTCTCACTTTTCAGTATTGGCCACATGCTCCTTACTTTTTAAAGACGTCCTCGCTTTGCACAACTGTCCTCCTTTTTCAAGTCCCCCCACGTTTTAAAATTTTCTTCTCTTCTTTCCCCCCTTCATTGTCATTGTCTTTTTAAAATTTAAGTCCTCCCTTTGCAAAAAGTTTCCTCGTGTTCCAAAACCGTCTTTACTTTTCCTAAACTGACCTTACTTTCTGAAAATGAGCTCATTTTTTAAATGTATCGTAACTCCAAAACTCTAAAAGTGTCCTTCCTTTTTAAAAACGTCCTTGCTTTTTATGAATGTCCTCTCTCTTCTAAAAATGTCTGAACTCTGAAGGACTAGAACTGAAATTGTTGCTCACAAAGACAGAAGCACAGGGACAGACACATGCACTTTTCTTTTCCCGGACCAGGCTGCCTTGGTTTGTTGCCAGAGCCATTTTCCTAATAATCCCACCCTGCCTGCCCTCAAACTCTCCTCCCCCCTCCTCCCCTCTTCCTTCTCCGCAGTGCGTTTTCCTGTATCAGCATATTAAACTCAACCCCCCCCCCCCACCCGGTCCGCATCCCACCCCAAACACCACAGCCTCCCTCCCAGTTGCCTTCCTCACCCCAATTATTTCCCGGGACTTTACCTTAGAGGGATTCTTTCACCCTCCCCTCGCTCCCTTTCGTAGCCGGGCTCCTCGCTAACCTTCCCTCCGCCGCAGGCGACGGCATCCGTTGTATAATAAATACATGGAGGTATTCATGTGGCCCTGAGTGCCTGTTTTTCTCTGCCATCATCGGGATGAATGCTCCTGAAAGGTAGCTGAAGAGGGGGCGTTGAGGTATTCCCGCACTGCATTTACGGAATCCGTAACGATGGTCCAGTGGGAGCTTCTGAAGGACGGTGCAGCCATCTGGTTTAGAAATGACTGAAGAACTTGTTTTAAAGCAAAATCATCATCCTTTTTCTTTGTGACCAAATTTCTGTGAACCGTTTGACTATAGATACTTGCAGTCCCGGCTCCTCTCCCAGCCAGCTTCTGTTCCTTTCTAACTTAAATCGGTACGATTGTACAAATGGGGAAAACGGCGCATATTTTTTGAACAGGCATTCAGCTGTTCACATTAAAAATTATGAAAGTAGTTACGTGAAGACACAGAGCGCTTGAGGGGGCAAGTTTAATACCTGCCTCCTTTCCCCTCACATGGCCAAGCAGGTGAGCCTGTTGGCCTGTCGGTTTCGAAAGGTACAAAAATAGTCAAATGCTGCCCTGCATCCTCACAAATACTGCGATTTTTTTTTTCACCCGAAAACGAAAGCTTTTTCAAAAACAGCGTCAATAGCGGCGTTTAGTGAGGACGGGGAAAGCTGAGCTTCTGGAAAACAAATTGCGTATGCCTGGTCTGGTTAGATGCTTCTCAGTTCAATAATTTAGTCTTCATTTCTTTGTATCCGGCGCGATTAAAGGTCAAGGATGAAGGTGGCCATCTTTTAAATCATGACTGCTCCGGAGTCATAATTATGGGACGTACATAATACATTCTTTTAATCCATTTGCTTCAGACTAAACGTCCCCCCCCACGGGCCAGACGTTTCTGCATTTAGTGAAAGCAACAGTGAGTTACGGCTGCTGAGAGGAGCAGTCGGGGGAAGTTACAGTTTGGCTCTCCTTTCAGCCAAGACGCTACTGAGACTCTGGCAAGAGTCACAAATCTTGTGTGACAATATGTCAGTCTGTCAGTTGTAGCCGAGCGAGAATGGGCCACTGCCACCACCGCGGTACTTACAAAAAATAGACGCATAATGCGGAGCTGGCCCTGGCCACTGCAGACGTCGTTTGCATCTTCTCAGAAATGTAGCTGGGAAAATGCCACTCCGTGGCACTCAAAACCCCTCTTAAGCTCGCTGCTGAGTGCTGCAGAGAGAGAGTGCTGAACAGAATCCATCTGAACGGCGTAGAAAATGAAGAAATTAGTTTTGGCTGCGGAGCCGTCCAGCCTCTTGGCTCCGCAGCCGAGCCGAATCCGCCGCGGCGGACCGCTGAGCTCCTGTTGTCCCCCCGGTTCCCAAACATAAATCCTCCACGTTTTTTTGGCTCGGTGCAGGCCTCTGTAAACACGCGGAGTAAGAGCAGGAGGCTTCGAATTGTTCCCCCGGCCACAGAGGAGTTTGGTGCTCGGCTCAGAGCTCTCTTCTGATATATGGTCCCATCTCTGTAATTTCATTCATTAAGGAATAGCCCCATCTGTGGAGACCAGTCCCGTGACGGCTATCTCTCACACACGTACGCACACGTGCACACATGTTTAGCTGTCCCACAACCTGGCTCATACACACAAAAACGGACCAAGACATGTACAGTGGGGTCCAAAAGTCTGAGACCACTATTTCAGATACGTCTATTATGCGTTTGTTTCGATCGTAATATGAATTTTTTCATTACGAATGATAATATCAGCGTAATTTGAGCTAAAAGATGAATCTTTGAAAAATGGACACAATGTCTTGGTATTGGGTATGTCCCCTGATTTGCTCTAATGACAGGATGCACTCGAGCACTCATGGACTCCACAAGTGATTCCGCAGAGCGCTTGGCTTTCTCAGTCTTCGAGTGCCCCCACGGGAATGTTCAGCGGGG